>NW_013906689.1:0-241 GCF_000517525.1 Limulus polyphemus | reverse complement strand
ATATAGAGGCTTTATTAGAGCAGATTATTTCGGGATATAGAGGCTTTAGTTCGAACAGATTATTTCGGGATATAGAGGCTTTATTAGAGCAGATTATTTCGGGATATAGAGTCTTTAGTTCGAGCAGATTATTTCGGGATATAGAGGCTTTATTAGAGCAGATTATTTCGGGGTATACAGTCTTTAGTTCGAACAGATTATTTCGGGGTGTAGAATCTTTAGTTTGAGCAGATTATTTCGG
>NW_013906688.1:0-241 GCF_000517525.1 Limulus polyphemus | reverse complement strand
GATCTAGTAAAGAGCTTGACATATTTCCATCCTTACCTCTATGGGGCTAGGTTTACCATAAGGACAGACCATGCTGCATTACGCTGGTTAAGATCATTAAAGAACCCAGAAGGACAAATGGCACGTTGGATCGGAAAGATAGACCAGTATAATTATGATATTGAATACAGAAAAGGAAAATCTCATGGAAATGCTGATGGACTGAGCCATTGTTTTTGGCGTTTAATATTCGCATAGAGAG
>NW_013906687.1:0-241 GCF_000517525.1 Limulus polyphemus | reverse complement strand
ACCACTTTATTATGCCATTCCTGGATATAATTGGCTTGAAGCCACGCGATTATAACACTTTATTATGTCATTTCTGTGTATAACTGGCTTGAAGCCACGTGATTATACCACTTTATTATGCCATTCCTGTGTATAACCGGCTTGAAGCCACGTGATTATATCACTACTATATCATTCCTGGATATAACTGGCTTGAAGCTATCAGGTTATATCACTACTATATCATTCCTGGATATAACTG
>NW_013906686.1:0-240 GCF_000517525.1 Limulus polyphemus | reverse complement strand
CCTGAACCCATTCCCTCTGAGCACGTTCCATGCCATCCATTGCTCCATGGCTCTATTCCCATTGAAACTTTCAAATGTAGAAAACATTAGATCATCTGAATTTTTTCCTTCTGAGCACGTTCCATGCCGTCAATGGCTCCATGGTTCTATTCCTATTGCAACTTTCAAACGTAGAAAACATTGGACTTCCTGAACCCATTCCCTCTGAGCACGTTCCATGCCATCCATTGCTCCATGGTT
>NW_013906685.1:0-241 GCF_000517525.1 Limulus polyphemus | reverse complement strand
ATTTCTTGTATTTCACCTACGTAGTGAAGCGACGATCAAAACGCTTTTGGTTTGATATGAACGTATAAACATATATATAAGTAAATTTATAAAATATAAGTTGTAGTCTTAGATTTCTTGTTTTAACTATAAGAATTTGTTAAATTGTATTCCAGACAATATATTCAATACTAACCTTTGACCTAGATGATGATAGGTATAGAACTGTAGAGTACGAAGAAAAATTTAAGTAACATTTATA
>NW_013906684.1:0-240 GCF_000517525.1 Limulus polyphemus | reverse complement strand
ACCTTAAGACAACTAACCTCAGGTGACAGAAGACTATTGCATATGTATTTTACATTAACATAAAAACAGATTTCATGGCAATATAAACTAATCTTAAAAACTTGTTTGTTTAACATTAAAAAACAGATTTCAGGGCAATATAAACTAATCTTGAAAACTTGTTTGTTTAACATAAAAAACAGATTTCAGGGCAATATAAACTAATCTTTAAAACTTGATTGTTTACCAATATTTGAACTT
>NW_013906683.1:0-241 GCF_000517525.1 Limulus polyphemus | reverse complement strand
TTATCTAAAGCACTGTATTTATATGATAGTTGATATTTAGTTATCTAAAGCACTGTATTTATATGATAGTTGATATTTAGTCATCTGAAGCACCGTATTTAATATGATAGTTGATATTCATTCATCTAAAGCACTGTATTTATATGATAGTTGATATTTAGTCATTTAAACCAGTGTATTTATATGATAGTTGATATTTAGTCATTTAAACCAGTGTATTTATATGATAGTTGATATTTAG
>NW_013906682.1:0-241 GCF_000517525.1 Limulus polyphemus | reverse complement strand
ATATTAATGTCCGTTGTTACCATACCTCTAACATTATATTAATGTCCGTTGTTACCATACCTCTAACCTCACCTTAATGTCCGTTGTTACCACACCTCTAACCTTACCTTAATGTCCGTTGTTACTATGCCTCTAACCTTACCTTAATGGCCGTTGTTACCATACCTCTAGCATTATATTAATGTCCGTTGTTACCATACCTCTATCATTATATTAATGTCCGTTGTTACCATACCTCTAA
>NW_013906681.1:0-240 GCF_000517525.1 Limulus polyphemus | reverse complement strand
GATTTAACGATACTGTGTACTTTCAATAAGAAGACACAAGATTTAACAATACTGTGTACTGTCAATAAGAAGTCACAATATTCAACGATAATGTGTACTGTCAATAGAAAACACAAGATTTAACAATACTGTGTACTGTCAATAAGAAGACACAAGATTTAACAATACTGTGTACTGTCAATAAGAAGACACAAGATATTAACGATACTGTGTACTGTACAAATAAGAAGACACTAAGTA
>NW_013906680.1:0-241 GCF_000517525.1 Limulus polyphemus | reverse complement strand
ATCAGTTTCAAGTTCTCATCAACATCAGGTATTATACTATACAGACAAATCATTGATGACAAATAAAGTTGTTTTAACCAGGACAAAGCTATAACTCTTCAGTTACATAATACTAATATGTTGCCTGGCTTATAAATGAATTTCACATTCACCAATATCAGATTTTTAGGACAAAATATCTTCAAGGTGATATTGTTGCTAAATAGATTAGCAACACTCTCTAATGTGTTCATATGGTGAA
>NW_013906679.1:0-241 GCF_000517525.1 Limulus polyphemus | reverse complement strand
GCTCGGACAGTGAACCTGAGGCTTCATGGTTAGTGTGCTCGGACAGTGAACCTGAGGCTTCATGGTTAGTATGCTCTGACAGTGAACCTGAGGCTTCATGGTTAGTGTGCTCAGACAGTGAACCAAGGGTTTCATGGTTAGTGTGCTCAGACAGTGAATCTAGGGTTTCGTGGTTAGTGTGCTCAGACAGTGAACCTAGGGTTTCGTGGTTAGTGTGCTCAGACAGTGAACCAAGGGTTTC
>NW_013906678.1:0-240 GCF_000517525.1 Limulus polyphemus | reverse complement strand
CTTGGAAGTTCAGTTATATCTCAAGAGATGGAGAAAAAATTAAGAAAAAATAATTAGCAGTTCAGTTATCTCTCAATAGATGGAGAAAACATAATAAGGAAAAATACTTGTAAGTTCAGTTATCTCTCAATAGATGGAGAAAAAATACATGGAAGTTCAGTTATCTCTCAATAGATGGAGAAACAAGTAATAAGGAAAAATACTTGTAAGTTCAGTTATTTCTCAATAGATGGAGAAAAA
>NW_013906677.1:0-239 GCF_000517525.1 Limulus polyphemus | reverse complement strand
ATAGATCATGTATCGTAGCCCAGGTAACATAGACCATGTAATATAGACCAGGTAACATATACCATGTATCATAGACCAGGTAACATAGACCATGTATCGTAGACCAGGTAACATAGACCATGTAATATAGACCAGGTATCATAGACCATGTATCGTAGCCCAGGTAACACAGACCAGGTAACATAGACCAGGTATCATAGACCATGTATCGTAGCCCAGGTATCGTAGACCATGTAAAA
>NW_013906676.1:0-241 GCF_000517525.1 Limulus polyphemus | reverse complement strand
GGTTATGTGGAGTAACAGATGGCGCTCCACAAGGTAGGTTAACGATTATGTTGAGTAACAGATGACGCTTTACACGGTGTGTTAAAGATTATGTTGAGTACCAGATGGCACTCCACAAGTTGGGTAAACGATTATGTGGAGTTAGAGATGATGCTCTTCAAGTTGGGTAAAGTTTATGTGGAGTAACAGATGGCACTCCATAAGATCGGTTAAAATTATGTTGAGTAACAGATGGCCATCC
>NW_013906675.1:0-241 GCF_000517525.1 Limulus polyphemus | reverse complement strand
CAGACTTTGACATCACAACCGTCAGCAAACGACATCATACTTTGACGTGACAAACGTGAACAACTGACATCAGACTTTGATGTGGCAAACGTGAACGAATGACATCAGATTTCCCCTGACAAACGTGAACAAATGACATCAGACTTTGACGTGACAAAAGTCAACAAACGACATCAGACTTTGACGTGACAAAAGTCAACAAACGACATCAGACTTTGACGTGACAAACGTGAACAAATGA
>NW_013906674.1:0-241 GCF_000517525.1 Limulus polyphemus | reverse complement strand
GGATCTCTCGTTATGATCCTTCAGTGACTGGTTAAGTGTTGTGGATGGTAGTACTTTAGAGATAAAAAGTGGATCTCTCGTTATGATTCTTCAGTGACTAGTTAAGTGTTGTGGATGGTAGTACTTTAGAGATAAAAAGTGGATCTCTTGTTATGATCCTTCAGTGACTAGTTAAGTGCTGTGGATGGTAGTACTTTAGAGGTAAAAAGTGGATCTCTCGTAACAACCCTTCAGTGACTAG
>NW_013906673.1:0-239 GCF_000517525.1 Limulus polyphemus | reverse complement strand
CATTAATACGTTGGTTTAACAGTATTGGTTATGAAAGTACTGATAATTAAACACGTGGGTTTAGTAGTGTTGGTTATCAAAGTACTGATCATTAAATACGTGGGTTTAGTAGTACTGGTTATGAAAGTACTGATCATTAAACACGTGGGTTTAGTAGTGTTGGTTATCAAAGTAATGATCATTAAACACGTGAGTTTAGTAGTGTTGGTTATGAAAGTACTGATCATTAAACACGTGGG
>NW_013906672.1:0-241 GCF_000517525.1 Limulus polyphemus | reverse complement strand
ATCAATAAGAAGACACGAGATTTAACGATAGTGTGTTTTATCAATAAGAAGACACGAGATTTAACTATACTGTGTACAATGAATAAGAAGACACAAGATTTAACGATACTGTGTACTGTCAATAAGAAGACATAAAAATTTAACCATACTGTGTACTGTCAATAAGAAGACACAAGATTTAACAATACTGTGTACTGTCAATAAGAAGACATAAAAATTTAACCATACTGTGTACTATCAA
>NW_013906671.1:0-241 GCF_000517525.1 Limulus polyphemus | reverse complement strand
ATTGACAGTACACAGTATTGTTAAATCGTGTGTCCTCTTATTGACAGTACACAGTTTTTTTAAATCTTGTGTCTTCTTATTGAAAGTACACAGTATCGTTAAATCTTTTGTCTTCTTATTGACAGTACACAGTATCGTTAAATCTTGTGTCTTCTTATTGACAGTACACAGTATCGTTAAATCTTGTGTCTTCTTATTGACAGTACACAGTATTGTTAAATCTTGTGTCTTCTTTTTAAAA
>NW_013906670.1:0-243 GCF_000517525.1 Limulus polyphemus | reverse complement strand
ACACTAAAAGCGCTATGATATCCAAAGTTGCCGAATTTTTTATGTCACTGATTTTCCTAAAACGTATATTACTGTCAGATGCAAAAATCAGATTGGAAATATTTGGACATTTTTACTTACACTTACTTTAATTTTTTTTTTTTTACTATAGTAAGTTTAACTACAATCTATTGTTACGTCTCCATTTGTTAATTGATTTTCAGTAACTTCGTTCCGACGAAACTTAAGCGACACAAGTACTTT
>NW_013906669.1:0-307 GCF_000517525.1 Limulus polyphemus | reverse complement strand
TATATGTTTGATTTACTCAGGATGAAAACATTTGAAATTAACATTGTATATATGTTTGATTTACTCAGAATGAAAACATTTTAAATTAATATTGTATATATGTTTGATTTACTCAGGATGAAAACATTTTAAATTAATATTGTATATATGTTTGATTTACTCAGGATAAAAACATTTTAAATTAATATTGTATATATGTTTGATTTACTCAGGATGAAAACATTTGAAATTAACATTGTATATATGTTTGATTTACTCAGAATGAAAACATTTTAAATTAATATTGTATATATGTTTGATTTACTCA
>NW_013906668.1:0-239 GCF_000517525.1 Limulus polyphemus | reverse complement strand
TAATGTCTACTAAGTTCACACTAACCCTCACCTTCACATAGCAGTACTATAATTTCTACTGAGTTCACACTAACTCTCCACCTCCACCCTTCATACATCAGTACTATAATGTCTACTAAGTTCACACTAACCCTCACCTTCACATAGCAGTACTATAATTTCTACTGAGTTCACACTAACTCTCACCTCCACCCTTCATACATCAGTACTATAATGTCTACTAAGTTCACACTAACCCT
>NW_013906667.1:0-241 GCF_000517525.1 Limulus polyphemus | reverse complement strand
GGATTCATACCAAATCCTCTACACAACTAGGACGTTAAAGCTGTATTTGGTAAACCAGTTAAAATCAGCAGGAAATATTGTCGTCTCATGTTAACCAAGAGATTTTGTCACTAGCCAACCATGAACTCACACCATTGTCTCATGTTAACCTACAGATTTTGTCACTAGCCAGCCATGAACTCACACCACTGTCTCATGTTAACCAAGAGATTTTGTCACTAGCCAGCCATGAACTTACACC
>NW_013906666.1:0-240 GCF_000517525.1 Limulus polyphemus | reverse complement strand
AGGTACCGAGTTGGTACAGTCATCTGGATTCAAGGCCTAGAAAGGTACTGCTTTCAGAAGGTTTGTAGGGACTTTGCTGGCACTGTAACAAACCTGGACACAAGAGACCTCAATGTTGGAAACTTCAACACAGGGGAGATGCCACAGTAGGAAAGGCTGGTATTCGGAAAGGTTCTTGGAACTGTGGAAAGCACGGACATTTGAGGAGCCAGTGTAGGAGGAATATTACCAACAGGTCAG
>NW_013906665.1:0-239 GCF_000517525.1 Limulus polyphemus | reverse complement strand
TTGTTTCTTGACTTGCCAGTCGAGTATGGCTCAAAGGTTTTCAATGGGATTCATGTCAGGAGATTGGCTCGGCCAGGGCAACTTCTGGATACCATTTTCTTCCTTCCACTTTTGGGTGTTTCTAGCAGTGTGACACGGTGCTCCATCTTCCTGGAACAACGTTGTGTTCCTGTTCACGAAACCCGAGGAATAAAGTGGCAAGAGTCCTTCCTCCAATATTTCGACGTATTTCGCAAAAT
>NW_013906664.1:0-241 GCF_000517525.1 Limulus polyphemus | reverse complement strand
CTCTTTCCATTGGTGCACCAACTTGATATAACTTCATTGGAGCACTTCCCTTATGCTTGGGTCCCCTTTTAGCACAACATGTACTGCACGTCCTGCACCATTTTTCCACATCTTGCCTCATATATATCCAGTAAAATCTTTGTCGTAGGTGACTCAATGTTTTCTTAACTCCGAGATGTCCTCCTGTTAAAGTATCATGGGATTGACGCAGCACAAATTCCCGTAACTTTCTCGGGATAAC
>NW_013906663.1:0-241 GCF_000517525.1 Limulus polyphemus | reverse complement strand
AATCTATAAACAACAGTCCACTGTATTATTTGTTGCCTAACCTATTTATAAACAACAGTTCACTGTATTATTGTTCCCTATCCTATTTATAAACAACAGTCCACTGAATTATTGTTATCTATTTTATTTAGAACTAACATAGTTCACTGTATTATTGTTGCCTATCCTATCTATAAACAACAGTCCACTGTATTATTGTTCCCTATCCTATTTATAAACAACAGTTCACTGTATTATTGTT
>NW_013906662.1:0-334 GCF_000517525.1 Limulus polyphemus | reverse complement strand
GTGTAGATATGTTGTAAATACATGAGTTAATTATCACATTGACAGCAGACTAATGTCAACAGTGGGTCATTATTGACTGCAGACTAATATCAACAGTGGGTCAAGGAACGATATTAGCTATTGGGCCCTATTTAATCCAGTTTCACTGAAGGAAACACATGTAGATATTTTGTAAATATATTAGTTAATTAACACTTTGGCTGCTTTCTAAAGTCAACAGTGGGTTATAGAACGACACTAGCTAAGCTATTGGGGGCTATTTAATTCACTCGGACTTAAGGAAACACATGTAGATATGTTGTAAATATATACGAGTTACTTAACACATTGATTG
>NW_013906661.1:0-593 GCF_000517525.1 Limulus polyphemus | reverse complement strand
TAGCATCACAATCCAGTATGTATTATAACGTTATCAATATCGACAAAATCTAGTTTAAAAAGGATTAAAAAGACCATTATAAAAGTTATTTAATGTAGTATAAGAAAGGCTCAAATGACCATTATCAAAGTCGAAAACATCTAGTCTATGAAGGCCTCAAAAGACAGTTATGAAAGTCGACAAAATCTAGTAGAAGAAAAACTAAAAACCCGTTATCAAAGTCAAGAAAATCAAGAGGAAAAAGGGCTAAAAATACCGTTATTACTAGATTTTGTCGACGTTCATAACTCTCTTTTTAGGACTTATACTCTAGATTTTTCGACTCTGGAAAACGGGTTTTTAGTTTTCCTAGTCAACAAAATCTAGTGGAAAACGGACTATAAGGACCCTTATAACTGTCAAAAAAATCTAGTGGAAAGAGGACTAAAAGTCCGTTATAACTGTCGAAAAAATATAGTGGTAGAAGGACAAAAAAGACCGTTGTGAAATTTTACAAAATCTTGCGAAGTCAGGACTAGAAATACCGTTATCAATATTCGACAAAATATAGTTTAAAAAGGATTAAAAAGACCATTATAAAAGTTATTAAATAT
>NW_013906660.1:0-237 GCF_000517525.1 Limulus polyphemus | reverse complement strand
GCGTTGACAACATAAATTTTGCGAAATACGTCGAAATATTGGAGGAAAGACTCTCGCCACTTTATTCCTCGGGTTTTGTGGACAAGAACACAACGTTGTTCCAGGAAGATGGAGCACCGTGTCACACTGCTAGAAACACCCAAAAGTGGCAGGAAGTAAATGGTATCCAGAAGTTGCCCTGGCCGAGCCAATCTCCTGACATGAACCCCATCGAAAACCTCTGGGCCATACTCGACT
>NW_013906659.1:0-240 GCF_000517525.1 Limulus polyphemus | reverse complement strand
TTTAGTGTTAATCACATATAATTCTAGATGATACCATGTTTAACGGTATTTAGTGTTAATCACATATAGTTCTATATGATACCATGTTTAACGGTATTTAGTGTTAATCACTTATAGTTCTAGATGATACCATATTTAACGGTATTTAGTGTTAATCACATATAGTTCTAGATGATACCATGTTTAACGGTGTTTAGTGTTAATCACATATAATTCTAGATGATACCATGTTTAACGGTG
>NW_013906658.1:0-241 GCF_000517525.1 Limulus polyphemus | reverse complement strand
GAACATCTGTTAGAGGCCCAAAATCAACATATTCTGTGAATAGTCATGTTACCTGTACATCTGAATGTTTAGTATATTGTATTATTTGTAACAACTGTGACCAGCTCTAAGTAGGAAAAACTAGCTGAATGCACACGAGAACACTTACGTAGCATCTTGATTAAAGATCAAGATAAACCTGTAGCTTGGCACTTCAACAAAGCTGATTATTCTCTTGAGTACTTTAAAGTACTTGCATTAT
>NW_013906657.1:0-241 GCF_000517525.1 Limulus polyphemus | reverse complement strand
AAAATGACCAAACAGTCACATTAAATAGCCAGGTCATTGTAATAAATCAAGTAGTATTAGAATACGTGATCCTTAAGATGACCAAACAGTCACATTAAATAGCCAGGTCATTGTAATAAGTCAAGTAATATTAGAATACGTGATCCTTAAGATAACCAAGCAATCACATTAAATAGCCAGGTCATTGTAATAAGTCAAGTAATATTAGAATACGTGATCCTTAAGATGACCAAACAGTCAC
>NW_013906656.1:0-617 GCF_000517525.1 Limulus polyphemus | reverse complement strand
GAAAGTACACAGTATCGTTAGATCTTGTGTCTTCTTATTGACAGTACATAGTATCGTTAAATCTTGTGTCTTCTTATTAACAGTACACAGTATTGTTAAATCTTGTGTCTTCTTATTGAAAGTACACAGTATCGTTAAATCTTGTGTCTTCTTATTGACAGTACACAGTATCGTTAAACCCTTATTGACAGTACACAGTATCGTTAACTCTTGTGTCTTCTTATTGAATGGATAGTACACAGTACACTCTCAATAAGAAGACACACGATTTAGCAAGTGTACTGTCAATAAGAAGACACAAGATTTAACGATACTGTGAAGATTTAACGATACTTAATGTGTCCTGTCAATAAGAAGACAGTTAACGATACTGTGTACTGTCAATAAGAAGACACAAGATTTAACGATACTGTGTACTGTCAATAAGAAGTCACAAGATTTAACATACTGTGTACTGTCAATAAGAAGACACAAGATTTAACGATACTGTGTTCTGTCAATAAGAAGACACAAGATTTATAAATACTGTGTACTATCAATAAGAACACAAAAAATATTAAACGATACTATGTACTGTCAATAAGAAGACACAAGATTTAACAAATCTTGTCTTCTTA
>NW_013906655.1:0-241 GCF_000517525.1 Limulus polyphemus | reverse complement strand
CTTTAAGTTTAAACAAGTGGATATATATTTCATTGGTGGTAATATCCAGGGTCACTGACGAGGAGTGGAATTCTCCGAAACTAGTCTGGCTCATAGAAACCCCCAATGAGAGAATAGACCGTTCCAAGCTTTTACTTGTTGTTAAACAAATGCTTAAACAGCTCTATTCAATTATGTACTACAGCTGCCCAGTGTCGACTAACAATACGAAGAATTAAATTGTGGCGGAATGCTACAACTT
>NW_013906654.1:0-241 GCF_000517525.1 Limulus polyphemus | reverse complement strand
CATTATGAAAGTCATTAAAATATAGTGTAAGTAAGACTAAAAATACCGCTATCAAAGTCAAAAATAACTAGTCTAAGAAGGCCTAAAAAGTCAGTTATGAAAGTTGACAAAATCGAGTGGAAGAAAACTGAAAACACGTTTTCAAAGTCAACAAAATCTAGTGGAAAACTGACTAAAAGGACCCTTATCAATGTCAACAAAATCTGGAGGAAGGAAGACTAAAAGACCTTTATAACAGTCG
>NW_013906653.1:0-241 GCF_000517525.1 Limulus polyphemus | reverse complement strand
ATAATGATAGACCTATCAGCCACTATCCATATATAATGAAAGACCTACCAGCCACTATCCATCTGTATTAAAAGACCTACCAGCCACTATCCATCTGTATTAAAATACCTACCAGCCACTATCCATATATAATGATAGACCTATCAGCCACTATCCATATATAATGAAAGACCTACAAGCCACTATCCGTATATCATGAAAGACCTACCAGCCACTATCCATATATAATGATAGACCTATC
>NW_013906652.1:0-241 GCF_000517525.1 Limulus polyphemus | reverse complement strand
ACGTCACTGAGTGTCAGTAATTACAACAGTACATACGTTATTGAGTATCCGTAATGACAACAGTACGTACTTTATTGAGTATCCGTAATTACAACAGTACGTACGTCACTGAGTATCAGTAATTACAACAGTACATACGTTATTTTGTATCCGTAATTACAACAGTACGTACGTCACTGAGTGTCAGTAATTACAACAGTACATACGTTATTTTGTATCCGTAATGACAACAGTACGTACG
>NW_013906651.1:0-241 GCF_000517525.1 Limulus polyphemus | reverse complement strand
CAAGTCCTCTTTTTGGCGTCTATCTAAATCCACATTGCTATTATATTTACAGTTTTAGACACGTGTTACAATTCCTCTTTTTGCCGTCTATCTAAATCCACATTGCTATTATATTTACAGTTTTAGACACGTGTTACAATTCCTCTTTTTGCCGTCTATCTAAATCCACATTGCTATTATATTTACAGTTTTAGACACGTGTTACAAGTCCTCTTCTTGACGTTTATCTAAATCTACAATA
>NW_013906650.1:0-242 GCF_000517525.1 Limulus polyphemus | reverse complement strand
ATGTACACTGCCAACAACTACTTCATCTAATTTATGTACACTGCCAACAGCTACTTCATTTAATTTATGTACACTGTCAACAACTACTTCGTCTAATTTATGTACACTGCCAACAACTACTACATTTAATTTATGTAAACTGACAACAACTACTTCATTTAGTTGATGTACACTGACAACAACTACTACATTTAATTTATGTACACTGTCAACAGCTACTTCATTTAATTTATGTACACTGT
>NW_013906649.1:0-514 GCF_000517525.1 Limulus polyphemus | reverse complement strand
GATAGTACACAGTAAGTCGATAATAAGACGCAAGATTTAACAAATCAATAAGAAGACACAAATTTAACGATACTGTGTACTGTCAATAAGAAGACACAAGATTTAACGATACTGTGTATTTTCAATAAGAAGACATAAGATTTAACAAAACTGTTAACTGTCAATAAGTAGACACACGTACTATCAAAAAGAAGACACAAGATTTAACAATACTGTGTACTGTCAATAATAAAACAAAAGATTTAACGATACTGTGTACTATCAATAAGAAGATTTTTGTTTTATTATTGACAGTACACAGTATTGTTAAATCTTGTGTCTTCTTTTTGATAGTACACAGTATCGTTAAATCTTGTGGCTTGTTAGTGTTAGTACACAGAATTGTTAAATCTTGTGTCTTTTTATTGACAGTACACAGTATTGTTAAATCTTGTGTCTTCTTATTGATAGTTCACAATATTGTTAAATCTTGCGTCTTATTATCGACAGTACACAGTATTTTTAAATCTTGTGT
>NW_013906648.1:0-241 GCF_000517525.1 Limulus polyphemus | reverse complement strand
ATGGTGGTTATAAATACTGTAACTAGAGTTAACCTAGGTGTTCATGGAGTAGTTGTACCAAGTAAGGCTACAGATGAGTATGGTGGTTATAAATACTGTAACTAGAGTTACACCTAGGTGTTCATGGAGTAGTTGTTCCACGTAAGGCTAAAGATGAGTATGGTGGTTATAAATTGTGTAACTAGAGTTACACCTAGGTGTTCGTGGAGTTGGTGTACCAAATAATGCTAAGGAGGAGTAT
>NW_013906647.1:0-460 GCF_000517525.1 Limulus polyphemus | reverse complement strand
ATAAGCTTTCGTTTTATACACATTGACAAGGTCATAAGCTTTCGTTTTATACATATAGGCAAGGTCGTAAACTTCCGTTCTGTACACATAGACAAGGTCATAAGCTTCCATTTTATACACGTAGACAAAGTCGTAAACTTCCGTTTTATACAACTACGTGTATAAAACGGAAGTTTACGACTTTGTCTACGTGTATAAAACGGAAGTTTACGACATTGAATCGACAAAGTCGTAAACTTCCGTTTTATACACGTAGACAAGGTCGTAAGCTTCCATTTTATATGCGTAGACAAGGTCGCAAGCTTCCATTTTATACACGTAGACAAGGTCGCAAGCTTCCATTTTATACATGTAGACAAGGTCGCAAGCTTCCGTTCTTATACACGTAGACAAGGTCGCAAGCTTCCGTTCTATACACGTAGACAAGGTCATAAGCTTCCGTTTATACACGTAGACAAGG
>NW_013906646.1:0-236 GCF_000517525.1 Limulus polyphemus | reverse complement strand
TAAGAAGACCCAAGATTTATCAATACTGTGTACTGTCAATAAGAAGACACAAGATTTACGATACTGTGTACTGTCAATAAGAAGACAAAAGATTTAACGATAATGTGTACTGTCAATAAAAAGACCCAAGATTTAACAATACTGTGTACTGTCAATAAGAAGACACAAGATTTAACGATACTGTGTACTGTCAATAAGAAGACACAAGATTTAACGATACTGTGTACTGTCAATAA
>NW_013906645.1:0-353 GCF_000517525.1 Limulus polyphemus | reverse complement strand
TTAATATGTTAGTTACTTCTGTATAACCAACACAAGTATATTATTAATATGTTAGTTACTTCTGTATAACCAACACAAGTATATTATTAATATGTTAGTTACTTCTGTATAACCAACACAAGTATATTATTAATATGTTAGTTTTTTCTGTATAACCAACACAAATATATCATGTAGGTGTTAGTTACTTCTGTATAACCAACACAAGTATATTATTAATATGTTAGTTTTTTCTGTATAATATGTTAGTTACTTCTATACAATCAACACAAGTATATTATTAATATATTAGTTACTTCTGTATAACCAACACAAGTATATTATTAGTATGTTAGTTACTTCTATACAATCAA
>NW_013906644.1:0-238 GCF_000517525.1 Limulus polyphemus | reverse complement strand
ACACGTTCTGTGTAGTAGTTGTAAACCTTTCAACAACAATGGATTTATAGAGTTGTGGCACGTTCTGTGTAGTAGTTGTAAACCTTTCAACAACAATAGATTTATAGAGTTGTGGCACGTTCTGTGTAGTAGTTGTAGAGCTTCCAACAACAATGGATTTATAGAGTTGTGGCACGTTCTGTGTAGTAGTTGTAAACCTTTCAACAACAATGGATTTATAGAGTTGTGGCACGTTCTG
>NW_013906643.1:0-241 GCF_000517525.1 Limulus polyphemus | reverse complement strand
CGATGATAGGACATTTACTGATGAAGCAGATGAACCCCACATGAAGCAGAAGCCAACAAGACGGAGACCATTACGGAAGAAGATACGTCCCGTAAAATTAAGAGACTTTGTTGAATTGTAATTTTGTGTTTGTGATTCTGTACATTTAATTAAGTTATTTTTAATTGTTATTGGTTTACTGTATGTGGTTATTGTTCGGGACGAACAATACTAAGGAGAGGGCAGTGTTGCGTCAGCGAAG
>NW_013906642.1:0-446 GCF_000517525.1 Limulus polyphemus | reverse complement strand
TGATTACCTCATGATTCAGTTACTACACACAAGATTAGTGACTACCTCATGATCCAGTTACTAGACACAAGATTAATGATTACCTCATGATTCTGTTACTAGACACAAGATTAGTGATTACCTCATGATCCAGTTACTACACACAAGATCAGTGATTACCTCATGATCAAGTTACTAGACACAAGATCAGTGATTATCTCATGATTCAGTTACTACACACAAGATCAGGGATTACCTCATGATTCTGTTACTAGACACAAGATTAATGAACTTGTAAACAAATATTATAATGTTAAAGTTTTAATGAACTTGTAAACAAATATTATAATGTTAAAGTTTTAATGAACTTGTAAACAAATATTATGATGTTAAAGTTTTAATGAACTTGTAAACAAATATTATAATGTTAAAGTTTTAATGAACTTGTAAACAAATATTATAATGTT
>NW_013906641.1:0-241 GCF_000517525.1 Limulus polyphemus | reverse complement strand
GATAGATGGATAGTGGCTGGTAGGTCTTTTAATACAAATGGATAGTGGCTGGTAGGTCTTTCATTATATATGGATAGTGCCGTTAAGGTCTTTCATTATATATGGAGAGTGGCTGGTAGGTCTTTTAATATAGATGGATGGAAACTGGTAGGTCTTTTAATATAGATAGATCGTAACTGTTAAACCTTTTAATATAGATGGATGTTAACTGGTAGGTCTTTTATTATAGATGGATAGTGGC
>NW_013906640.1:0-241 GCF_000517525.1 Limulus polyphemus | reverse complement strand
CATAGTCCTGACTTGTTATATGTGTTGTAGAATAAGTAGTCCTGACTTGTTATATGTGTTGTAGAATAGGCAGTCCTGACTTGTTATATGTGTTGTAGAATAGGTAATCCTGACTTGTTATATGTGTTGTAGAATAGGCAGTCCTGACATGTTATATGTGTTGTAGAATAGGCAGTCCTGACTTGTTATATGTGTTGTAGAATAGGCAGTCCTGACTTGTTATATGTGTTGTAGAATACGT
>NW_013906639.1:0-241 GCF_000517525.1 Limulus polyphemus | reverse complement strand
CAACGCCAGGGTTTTGTGAGCACTATACCCAAACACCAGTATCAGACACAATGTCCACAACACCCGTTGAGAACGCCCAACACTGGTACTCAGTTGACCCTAGCCCCAGTGGACCAGCGGATTGACTCTAGGGGGCCACCCCAAGGCCACCTGTCTACAGGAATTGAAGGCCAAAGTGGTGTGTTGCAGTGCCCAGACACCACTCAACCACCAGGATCCTCTCCTCCCCTTCGCCACGCAC
>NW_013906638.1:0-239 GCF_000517525.1 Limulus polyphemus | reverse complement strand
TTTATTTCTTTTTCCAAAAATATTCAGATTTTCACCGAAAAGCCAAGGCTATAGCCCATGATTTTAAACAAATTTTGAAAAAAAATATTTTTCCTCATATTTGAATACAAAGATGCCCTTGATGTAAGACTTTCAGAATGGATATCTTTTTGCGAAAATTCCCAGTAGTTACTTTACAATCTGTTATCAAAATTTCGGCTAGCCTCGACTTTACTGGTTTTTTTGTCTCAGTTATATTG
>NW_013906637.1:0-241 GCF_000517525.1 Limulus polyphemus | reverse complement strand
AGATAGCGCCACATTTCATCAGCCTCAATCACCAATTCTGTCATTGAGATCTTGTTAATAAACAAGATTACGACAGTTACGATATACAACATTGTTTATTAACATAAAGAGGACATAGATAAACGTTTCGGAATTCTATCAGATTCCATCTTCTGTATCTAAAGCAAAATAAAATGAATTTACATAAGTCTTTGGACTTTGTTAAAATACAATTGCTAAATATAACGATAATTAAACAAAT
>NW_013906636.1:0-241 GCF_000517525.1 Limulus polyphemus | reverse complement strand
GGGAGTGCTCTAGCATTTACTAGATTGGGGGGTGGTCTGATATATATAAGATGGTCACGGCGTGACGTGACAGTGTGTGTGTAGACAGTGAGTAATTGATCTGCAGTCAGAGAGTATTATTGAAGTTGAGCACGTTCGTTGTTATAGCCTTTGTTTTAGCGCGATTGTTGAAATTAAATGTGTCGTAAAGTTATATTCGGAAAGAATAAACCAGTTTTATTAAGAAAAGACTTGTGTCGCT
>NW_013906635.1:0-240 GCF_000517525.1 Limulus polyphemus | reverse complement strand
GAAAAGTTTGCTGTAGTCCCAGTGTATTACATGAGGAAAAGTTTGCTGTAGTTCCAGTAGTATTACATGAGGAAAAGTTTGCTGTAGTCCCAGTAGTATTACATGAGGAGAAGTTTGCTCTAGTCCCAGTAGTATTACACGAGGAAAAGTTTGCTGTAGTTCCAGTAGTATTATATGAGGAAAAGTTTGCTATAGTTCCAGTAGTATTACATGAGGAAACGTTTGCTGTAGTTTCAGTAG
>NW_013906634.1:0-241 GCF_000517525.1 Limulus polyphemus | reverse complement strand
CCCCAGCTCTGTACTCCCAGATTTAATACTAGTAGCCGAAGTACGTACACTGAATATTCCCAGGTTTTAATACTAATACCCGAGTCAGGTGACGCTAGCTACTCCCAGGTTTAATGCTAATACCCGAGTCAGGTGACGTTAGCTACTCCCAGGTTTAATGCTAATACCCGAGTCAGATGACACTAGATATTCCCAGATTAACCACTAATACCCGTGTTGGGTGACGCTAGCTACTCCCAGA
>NW_013906633.1:0-395 GCF_000517525.1 Limulus polyphemus | reverse complement strand
AAAAAGCTTCCCTGCAGTACACATATGCTTTCAGAAAAGCTAATAAAAGAATAAAATAAAACGAACTACAAAAGTTAGCAAAAATTAAAATAGAAGGCTAGAATTTTGCATGTAAATAGGCAAGTATGGCCAAATTTTGTATGAACGTTCGTTTAAAGATGATCCGTCCAAATGGAATGACGTACTGGTACAAAACGCAAAACCTTCCATAACTCCTTTAAAACAAACAGTAGGAAGGTAAAACTCTGCATATTACTACGCAACGTTAAAGTGTACCTACATACCAAATTTGGTAAAGAATCATCAATTTAGGACCCTCTGGTAACAAGAAATCGAAAAAGAATCAGTTTCCAAAAGCTTCCCTGCAGTACACATACGCTTTCAGAAAAGCCAAT
>NW_013906632.1:0-241 GCF_000517525.1 Limulus polyphemus | reverse complement strand
ATGTGACTCAATGTCTTCTTGATTTTGAGATGTTCTCCTGTTAACTATCATGGCATTGACACAACATAACTTCCCGTAACTACCCCGGTATAGCTGTTTGCCAAGTCGTCACTTTCCCATTGGTAGTTTCCCATCTCCGTACAAGAATACCATCTTCAAGCATCAACTAGTCCCATTGTGCCCAATAGTGCTTTGTCACAGGGCTTAGACTAGACCCCTTCTCCCAAGCAGGCGCAAACAC
>NW_013906631.1:0-241 GCF_000517525.1 Limulus polyphemus | reverse complement strand
ACCATGCTCACTTACAATGTGACCTAAGTAAAGCACCTCTTTCTGGAGCAAATGACATTTCTTGGGATGGAGTTTGAGGTTTGCTGCTTTCAAACGCTTGAATACTTCCTCTAGCCAGGACATTTCCTCATCAAAAGTTGTTGCAAATACAATGACATCGTCCAGGTACACTAGGGCTATCCTCCATTGTAGGCCTTCCAATACTCGTTCCATCAGCCTCTCAAACCATAACCTTGGCCAT
>NW_013906630.1:0-476 GCF_000517525.1 Limulus polyphemus | reverse complement strand
ACTTGTTTAAATGTCGTTAATATATACTGTTGTTTAATGTTGGTCTTTGACACTGGTATGTTACTACCTGTTTGAATATCGTTAATAACTACTGTTCTTTAATGTTGGTATTTGACATTGGTATGTTACTACGGCCAACATTAAACAACTATAGATATTAACGACATTCAAACCCAGTGTCAAATATGTACAGGTAGTATTAAATGACGTTAATATTACTGTTGTTTAATGTTGGTCTTTGAAACTGGTATGTGTTTACCTGTTTAAATGCCGTTAATATCTACTGTTGTTTAATGTTGGTCTTTGACATTGGTATGTTACTACTTGTTTAAATGTCGTTAATATCGACTGTTGTTTAATGTTGGCCATTGACACTGGAATGTTACTAGCTATTTAATTGTCGTTAATATATACTGTTGTTCAATGTTGGTTTTTGACATTGGTATGTTACTACTTGTTTAAATGTCGTTAATATC
>NW_013906629.1:0-241 GCF_000517525.1 Limulus polyphemus | reverse complement strand
TTAGGTATTCGTGTAGTTGTTGTACCAAATAATGTTAAAGAAGATTATGTTGGTTACAAGTTCGGTAACTAGAGTTACACCTAGGTGTTCGTGGAGTTGTTGTACCAAATAACGCTAACGATGAGTATGGTGGTTATAAATTCGGAAAATAGAGTTACACCATTGTGTTCATGGAGTAGTTGTACCAAGTAAGGCTAAAGATGAATAAGGTGTTTATAAATTCGGTAACTAGAGTTACACC
>NW_013906628.1:0-239 GCF_000517525.1 Limulus polyphemus | reverse complement strand
CTTCTTGTTGTGGTTAACCATTTAATATTATATAAAAACCTAGACTCAACCATTCTTCTTCTTGTTGTGGTTAACTATTTAATGTTATATAAAACCTAGACTCAACCCTTCTTGTTGTTGTTGTGGTTAACCATTTAATATTATATAAAAATCTAGACTCAACCATTCTTCTTCTTGTTGTGGTTAACCTATTTAATATTATATAAAAACCTAGACTCAACCATTCTTCTTCTTGTTGT
>NW_013906627.1:0-241 GCF_000517525.1 Limulus polyphemus | reverse complement strand
ACTTCTATATAAATATAACAATACTGTCTGTTGTATGTTCATGTAACTACTTCTATATAAATATAATAGTACTGTCTGTTGTATGTCCATGTAACTACTATATAAATATAATAGTACTGTCTGTTGTATGTCCATGTAACTACTTCTATATAAATATAATAGTACTGTCTGTTATATGTTCATGTAACTACTTCTATATAAATATAAAAGTACTGTCTGTTGTATGTCCATGTAGCTACTT
>NW_013906626.1:0-241 GCF_000517525.1 Limulus polyphemus | reverse complement strand
GACAAAAGAAGGACGGTGACAAGAAGAAGGAAGATGACAAGAAGAAGGAAGATGACAAAAGAAGGAAGGTGTCAAGAAGAAGGAAGATGACAAAAGAAGGACGGTGCCAAGAAGAAAGAAGATGACAAGAAGAAGGAAGATGACAAGAAGAAGGAAGATGACAAAAGAAGGAAGGTGTCAAGAAGAAGGAAGATGATAAGAAGAAGGAAGATGACAAAAGAAGGACGGTGACAAGAAGAAA
>NW_013906625.1:0-241 GCF_000517525.1 Limulus polyphemus | reverse complement strand
TCAACAATACTAGGTTCTACAATATCTTAGTAAACATAGAGTGAATAAAATCCACCATGCATATTAACAGTATATAGCGCTATAGTGTTGGGTAAGGCACTGTCAACAATACTAGGTTCTACAATATATTAGTAAACATAGAGTGAATAAAATCCACCATGCATATTAACAGTATATGGAGCTATAGTGTCGGGTAAGGCACTACCAACAATACTAGGTTCTACAATATCTTAGTAAACAT
>NW_013906624.1:0-241 GCF_000517525.1 Limulus polyphemus | reverse complement strand
AGAGTATGGTGGTTATAAATTCGGTACCTATAGTTACACCTAGGTGTTCATGGAGTTGTTGTTCCAAGTAAGGCTAAAAATGAGTATTGTTGTTACAAATTCGGTAACTATAGTTACACCTAGGTGTTCGTGGAGATGTTGAACCAAATAACGCTAAAGACGAGTATGGTGGTTATAAATTCGGTAACTATAGTTACACCTAGGTGTTCGTGGAGTTGTTGTACCAAATAACGCTAAAAAA
>NW_013906623.1:0-241 GCF_000517525.1 Limulus polyphemus | reverse complement strand
TAAGGCTAAAGATGAGTACGGTGGTTATAAATTCGGTAACTAGAGTTACACCTAGGTGTTCGTGGAGATGTTGTACCAAATAAAGCTAAAGATGAGTATGGTGGTTATAAATTCGGTAACTATTGTTACACCTAGGTGTTCATGGAGTAGTTGTGCCAAGTAAAGCTAAAGATGAGTATGGTGGTTATAAATTCGGTAACTAGAGTTACACCTTAGGTGTTCGTGGAGTTTTGTACCGAAA
>NW_013906622.1:0-497 GCF_000517525.1 Limulus polyphemus | reverse complement strand
GTATTATTCATGTATTTATCCATGATGCTACTGTACTATTCATGTATTTATCCATGATGCTACTGTATTATTCACATCTTTGCCCATGATGCTACTGTATTATTCATATCTTTACTCATGATGCTACTGTATTATTCATGTCTTTATCCATGATGCTACTGTATTATTCACATCTTTACCTATGATGCTACTGTATTATTCATGTTTTTATCCATGATGCTACTGTATTATTCACATCTTTACCCATGATGTTACTTTATTATTCATGTCTTTATCCATGATGCTACTGTATTATTCACATCTTTACCCATGATGTTACTGTATTATTCACAGCTTTACCCATGATGCTACTGTATTATTTTTGCTGATGGCTAAAGGATTTGAGATAAAGTCCTCTTAAAATTTTTTATTGATGTATGTAAGCTCACAGTATTCGGGAACTAACGTACACAGCAGAGTTTATATTATATGTTTCTTTTCAAACAAAATAAAATATA
>NW_013906621.1:0-240 GCF_000517525.1 Limulus polyphemus | reverse complement strand
AACAAAAGATTTAACGATACTGTAGTACTGTCAATAAGAAGACACAAGATTTAACGATACTGTGTACTGTCAATAAGAAGACACAAGATTTAACAATACTGTGTACTGTCAATAATAAGACACAATATTCAACGATAATGTGTACTGTCAGTAAGAAAACACAAGATTTAACAATATTGTGTCCTTTCAATAAGAAGACACAAGATTTAACGATACTGTGTACTGTCAATAAGAAGACAA
>NW_013906620.1:0-242 GCF_000517525.1 Limulus polyphemus | reverse complement strand
AAAATAACACCATATCCTAATTAAAAAAAACTGTGTTGGTAATGACAGGCTTTGTATTCTGGCAAAATAACACCATATTCTAACTTAAAAAGTGTGTTGTAATGACAAGCTTTGTATATGGACAAAATAACACCATATTCTAATGAAAAAACTGTGTTGGTAATGACAAGCTTTGTATATGGACAAAATAACACCATATTCTAATTTAAAAAACTGTGTTGGTAATGACAGGCTTTGTATTC
>NW_013906619.1:0-279 GCF_000517525.1 Limulus polyphemus | reverse complement strand
ACACATCTTGTCCTGAAATATAACTAGCATCATATTTTGTCAAATCAAGCTCTACCTTACAACTCACATCTTGTCCAGAAACATAACTAGCATCATATTTTGTCAAATCAAGCTATACCTAACAACTCGCATCTTCTCCTGACATATAACTAGCGCCATATTTTGTCAAATCAAGCTCTACCTTACAACTCACATCTTCTCCTCACATATAACTAGCATCATATTTTGTCAAACCAAGCTATACCGTACAACTCACATCTTGTGCTGACATGTAACTAG
>NW_013906618.1:0-241 GCF_000517525.1 Limulus polyphemus | reverse complement strand
TACTTTATTTTGGTTTGATTTGTCAGTTTTACAGTTTATAGTAAAGTTAAGGTAACTGTTTTATAGTAGAAGTAGTAACTACTTTATTTTGATTTGATTTGTCAGTTTTACAGTTTATAGTAAAGTTAAGTTAACTTTTTTATAGTAGAAGTAGTAACTGTACTTTATTTTGCTTTGATTTGTCAGTTTTACAGTTTATAGTAAAGTTAAGGTAACTGTTTTCTAGTAGAACTAGTAAGTC
>NW_013906617.1:0-241 GCF_000517525.1 Limulus polyphemus | reverse complement strand
AAACTAGATTTTTTCGATTTTGATAACGGTCTTTTTATTCCTTCTTACTTTAGGTTTTTCTACTTTGATTACGGTCTTTTTAGTCCTTATTACACTAAATTTTTTCGACTTGAAAACGGTCTTTTTAATTCTTCCTCCAACAGATTCTGGTGGATTTGATTACGGTCTTTTTAGTCATTGTTACACTATATGTTTTCGAATTTGATAACGGTCTTTTTTATACCTTTTTAACTGAATTTTG
>NW_013906616.1:0-262 GCF_000517525.1 Limulus polyphemus | reverse complement strand
TACCTGATTATTTTAGTCTTATTGCAATCTCAGTATTCATGAGTTAATTGCATTTTACTGAATATATATGTATGAATGTTGTATATTTATAAATTTCAATGAAATGAATGTTTGAATCACGGAACTGTAAAATGTATGTTTTAAAGTGTTGTCATGTAGGAACAAATTGATCTGTAATAATAATAAAAGTACATGTCTGTTGGTCTCTGCGTGTGATTGCCATAACTCCAAGAGGAAATAAGTGGACTCTGAGGGTGTGCAC
>NW_013906615.1:0-242 GCF_000517525.1 Limulus polyphemus | reverse complement strand
CAAAACCAGATCAGAAGAATGTTTCACACCAGATCAGAAGAATGTTTCACACCAGATCAAAAGAATGTTTCACAAAAGATCAAAAGAATGTTTCACACCAGATCAGAAGAATGTTTCACAAAAGATCAAAAGAATGTTTCACACCAGATCAGAAGAATGTTTCACACCAGATCAAAAGAATGTTTCACATAAGATCAAAAGAATGTTTCACACCAGATCAGAAGAATGTTTCACATCAGATC
>NW_013906614.1:0-237 GCF_000517525.1 Limulus polyphemus | reverse complement strand
ATTGATAGTATACAATATTGCTAAATCGTGTCTTCTTATTGACAGTACACAGTATCGTTAAATCTTGTGTCTTCTTATTGACAGTACACAATATTGTTAAATCTTGTGTCTTCTTATGAAAGTACACAGTATCGTTAAATCTTGTGTCTTCTTATTGACAGTACACAATATTGTTAAATCTTGTGTCTTCTTATTGAAAGTACACAGTATCGTTAAATCTTGTGTCTTCTTATTGAC
>NW_013906613.1:0-241 GCF_000517525.1 Limulus polyphemus | reverse complement strand
TACATATAATTGTTGAACAACTCGATCGTTGTTGAATACATATAATTGTTAAACAACTCGATTGTTGTTGAATACATATAATTGTTGAACAACTCTATCGTTGTTGAATACATATAATTGTTAAACAACTCGATTGTTGTTGAATACATATACTTGTTGAACAACTCGTTCGTTGTTGAATACATACAATTGTTGAACAACTCGATTGTTGTTGAATACATATAATTGTTGAACAACTCGA
>NW_013906612.1:0-278 GCF_000517525.1 Limulus polyphemus | reverse complement strand
GGTCAGCTTTCAGAGAAGTTTGAGGGACTTTGCTGGCACTGTAACAAACCTGGGCACAAGAGAGCTCAATGCTGGAAACTTCAGCACAGGGGAGATGATACAGCAGGAAAGGCTGCTACCCAAAAAAGGCTGTTGGAACTGTGGAGAGCAAGGACATATGAGGAGCCAGTGTAAGAAAAATACCACCAATAAGTCAGCTTCGGGAAACCTCCATCGTGAAAGTCCCAACAGCTAAGTGTAAAATGGCAAGGCACAACATAGTGTCTACGTGACAGGAA
>NW_013906611.1:0-240 GCF_000517525.1 Limulus polyphemus | reverse complement strand
AAGAAAAAACTATATATTTTATCTGTTATTTTCAGTAATTAATCTCTGTATGGGTTTGGTAAATTTGACCGATCTCACAACCACCATAAAAAAATAGGAAATAAATATAAATTATGCCTCTTTCATTCGAGAATGAACACAAATTATAACATGACCCATCAGCCATACAGAAGTTACAATGACGTGGCTCACGTGCACTCACGTTACCTTATCAAATAACATAAAACTGACCTTTGGTCT
>NW_013906610.1:0-241 GCF_000517525.1 Limulus polyphemus | reverse complement strand
ATACTAGAAGGTACACATCCTCTGATGGTCTTTTACCATTGTTGAACTAGAAGGTACACATCCTCTGATGGTCTTTTATCTTTGTTGAACTAGAAGGTACACATCCTCTGATGGTCTTTTACCTTTGTTGAACTAGAAGGTACACATCCTCTGATGGTCTTTTATCTTTGTTGAACTAGAAGGTACACATCCTCTGATGGTCTTTTTCGTTTGTTCTGCTAGAAGGTACACATCCTCTGAT
>NW_013906609.1:0-241 GCF_000517525.1 Limulus polyphemus | reverse complement strand
AAATGGCAGATGGTTTTAATTATAATAAATGCAAGATAATGCATGTGGGTTATCATAATTTGAATTATAAGTACAATTTGGATGGGAATAATGTTAATTGGATGGGTCTCTGTGTCAGTTCTGTGCAACTAAGCTTTACTTTAGTGTGGGTCATGTCACCCAAAATAAATATTGAAGATTCAAATATGTTTTTACCCACTAACTCAATATTTATGAAAAGAAAACTGATCTTAATTTCATT
>NW_013906608.1:0-241 GCF_000517525.1 Limulus polyphemus | reverse complement strand
TGAAGAATCATCAATTTAGGACCCTCTGGTAACAAGAAATCGAAAAACAATCTGTAACCAAAAGCTTCACTGCAGTCACATACGCTTTGAGAAAAGCTAATAAAAGAGTAACATAAAACGACCACAAAATTCGCAAAAATGATAATATAAGGCTAGAATTTTGCATGTAAATACGCAAGTATGCAACGAACGTTCTTTAAAAAATTTCGAGAAGATCCGTCCAAATGGAACGAAGTACTGG
>NW_013906607.1:0-483 GCF_000517525.1 Limulus polyphemus | reverse complement strand
TGAACGATACTAGCTATTGGGTCATATTTAACCCAGTCGGTCTTAAAAAAACACATGTAAATATGTTGTAAATATATGATTTAATTACCAAACATTTGCTGCAGACTAAAGTCAACAGTGGGTCATAGAACGATAATTGTTATTGTAAACAATGTGTTTATTAACTCATCTATTTACAACATATCTTCATTGGTTTCCTCAAGTCCGAGTGGATTAAATAGAACTGTTGACTTTATTCTGCAGGGATCATAGGACGATAATAGCTATTGCGTCCTATTTAATCCAGTTGGTCTTAAACAAACACATGTAGATATGTTGTAAATATATGAGTTAATTACCAAACTGGCTACAGACCAAAGTCAACAGTGGGTCATGGAACGATACTAGCTATTGGGTCCTATTTAATCCAGTCGGTCTTAAACAAACACATGTAGATATGTTTTAAATATATGAGTTAATTACTAAACTGGCTACAGACTAAAG
>NW_013906606.1:0-952 GCF_000517525.1 Limulus polyphemus | reverse complement strand
TGAACGTTTCTCGGATAAAGCATCTTATTCGTGCCATGGAGTCCCTAGATCCCGAATCAGAACACAGTATCTTAGAAACTTTGACAGTACATCGAGCTTTAAATCATTTTGATATGATGGTTTGCGAACATCTAGTGATCATCCTTATAGCTAATTCTACAGTTGCCTTCATTTTGCTTTCTTTGTCTTCTACAAGTCCTTCTAAGTCCTTTAGTGTCATAGTCAGGATGCACACATTGAGGGCGTAGTGACAAACTCAAAGGGTGTGAGTACATTGTAATCATTTTCAGTTTTGTTCTCAGAAAATTTGTGTGGTCACCTTCCTTTTCCTCATCCATAATTCGACTTTCCAGAGATCTCGGGGTTACCCTCTGTGGTATTGGTTTTTGTTGATGGCGACGTATCCTGGCTTACTTGCTTGTTAAACAAGGAGAATGGTGAAGAACAAGGGATCCTGAGTGAGGCCCTAGTGATTGGGCAGAGTACATAGTAGACTTCACAAATGAGCACAACCCAAGGGGAGAATCCTTTAGGGACTTGGGCTTCCATGAGGTGTGGGAGGTTCTCCCTTATTTGCTTCTTATATGCCCTATTATTTGGGTTCAGCCTTCTCTTATTCATTTCATGGACATGGTGTGATTAGTTTCCTATGGAGATTGCAAATGGAAAACACCCAAATGAGATACTGAGTGAGTGTGAGATGCAGCTCCTCCAGGGTGAGCAACCAACCCAAATGCAAGCTCAATGCTGGAAACTTCGACACAGGGGAGGTGTCACAGCGGGAAAGGCTGGTATCCAGAAAAGTTGTTGGAACTGTGGAAAGCACGGACATTTGAGGAGCCAGTGTAGGAGGAATATTACCAACAAGTCGGCCTCGAGGAGACCAGTAGTGGTTGGTGTTGAGCAACGCCCATCAACCCCCACCTTGAAAGTCCCAACAGCTAGGTGTAAA
>NW_013906605.1:0-241 GCF_000517525.1 Limulus polyphemus | reverse complement strand
GGCAAGAAAATCTGCAACAGTGGCAGCTCGAACGACAAAATAAACAAGAGAGATTACAGCAGTTGTTGGAGGAAAAAGAAAAGAAACAAGAAGAGAGACAACAGCAGTGGCAGCTCAAACAACAAAATAAACAAGAGAGATTACAACAGCTATTGGAGGAGAAAGAAAATAAACAAGAAGAGAGACTACAACAGTGGCAATGGGAACAACAAAGGCCAAGTTCCGGTAACTGTTAAAAAAA
>NW_013906604.1:0-318 GCF_000517525.1 Limulus polyphemus | reverse complement strand
TATAATTTATAACCACCCGGTAACTAGAGTTACTCCTAGGTGTTCATGGAGTAGTTGTACCAAGTAAGGCTAAAGATGAATATGGTAGTTATAAATTCTGTAACTAGTGTTACACCTAAGTGTTCGTGGAGTAGTTGTACCAAGTAAGGCTAAAGATGAATATGGTGGTTATAAATTTGGTAATTAAGTTACACCTAAGTGTTCATGGAGTAGTTGTACCAAGTAAGGCTGAAGATGAGTATGGTGGTTATAAATTCGGTAACTAGAGATAAACATGCGTGTTCGTGGTTTTGTTATACCAAATAACGCTAAAATGAG
>NW_013906603.1:0-241 GCF_000517525.1 Limulus polyphemus | reverse complement strand
TGGAGTAGTTGTACCAAGTAAGGCTAACGATGAGTATGGTGGTTATAAATTCGGTAACTAGAGTTACATCTAGGTATCCGTGGAGTTGTTGTAACAAATAATGCTAAAGAGAGTATGGTGGTTATATATTCGGAAACTAGAGATACACCTAGGTGTTTATGAAGTAGTTGTACCAAGTAAGGCTACAGATGAGTATGGTGGTTATAAATACTGTAACTAGAGTTAACCTAAGTGTTCATGG
>NW_013906602.1:0-237 GCF_000517525.1 Limulus polyphemus | reverse complement strand
ACTCAGTAGTATCTTAATAAAAGATATCATTACTCAGTATTATCTTCACAAAAGATATCATTACTCAGTATTATCTTCATAAAAGATATCATTACTCAGTATTATCTTCACAAAAGATATCATTACTCAGTATTATCTTCATAAAAGATATCATTACTCAGTATTATCTTCACAAAAGATATCATTACTCAGTATTATCTTCATAAAAGATATCATTTTAACAAAATTTCTGCACAC
>NW_013906601.1:0-241 GCF_000517525.1 Limulus polyphemus | reverse complement strand
AGGTTCTGCGTTTTGTACCAGTACGTCGTTCCATTTGGACGGATCATCTCCAAATTTTGTATGAACGTTCGTTGCATACTTGCGTATTTACATGCAAGTTTCTAGCCTTCTATTATCATTGTTGCGACTTTTGTGGTCGTTTCATGTTACTCTTTTATTGGTGTTTCTGAAAGCGTATGTGTACTGCAGTGAAGCTTTTGGTTACTGATTGTTTTTCGATTTCTTGTTACCAGAGGGACCT
>NW_013906600.1:0-241 GCF_000517525.1 Limulus polyphemus | reverse complement strand
AAATACCTATATTAAAGTCGAAAATATCTAGTCTAAGAAGGCCTAAAAAGACAGTTATGAAAGTCGACAAAATCGAGAGGACGAAAACTAAAAACATGTTTTCAAAGACAACAAAATCTAGTGGAAAACGAACTAAAAGGAACTTTATCAATGTCAACAAAATCTGGAGGAAGGAAGACTAAAATACCGTTTATAACAGTCGACAAATTATAGTGGAAAACTGACTAAAACGACCCATATC
>NW_013906599.1:0-238 GCF_000517525.1 Limulus polyphemus | reverse complement strand
ATTTTTAGTTTTCTTGTGCTTTAACACAAAGCTGCACTAGGACTATCTACTTTTAACCATCCTCAATTTTGTTGTGCTTTAACACAAAGCTACACTAAGATTATCTACTTTTAACCACTTTTAGTTTTGTTGTGCTTTAACACAAAGCCACACTAGGACTATCTACTTTTATACCTCCTTCATTTTGTTGTGTTTTAACCCAAAGCTACACTAGGACTATCTACTTTTAACCCTTTTT
>NW_013906598.1:0-239 GCF_000517525.1 Limulus polyphemus | reverse complement strand
CTTGATTTACAAACATCACACTTGTAGTCCTGTAACATCTATTCTTGATTTACAAATATCAAACTTGTAGTCCTGTAACATCTATTCTTGATTTACAAACATCAAACTTGTAGTCCTGTAACATCTATTCTTGATATACAAACATCACACTTATAGTCCTTGTAACATCTATTCCTGATTTACAAACATCACATTTGTAGTCCTGCAACATCTATTCTTGATTTACAAACATCACACCT
>NW_013906597.1:0-241 GCF_000517525.1 Limulus polyphemus | reverse complement strand
GTTTAATGTTGGTATTTGCTGAAAAGAGGGGAAGAATTATTTCTGTATATTTATGTTTAATGTTGGGATCTGCTGAAAAGAGGGGAAGAATGTATTTCTGTATATTTGTGTTTAATGTTGGAATCTGTTGATTACGCTTGTAACTGTTTATACTCTTCAAGATTTGAACATATTTAGTAGCATGAAAGAACACATGGAGGGGTTACACTGCTGTACCGTACATCAGAAATTAAAAACAAAC
>NW_013906596.1:0-241 GCF_000517525.1 Limulus polyphemus | reverse complement strand
AGACACAAAATTTAACAATACTCTGTCCTGTCAATAAGAAGATACAGGATTTATCAATACTGTGTCCTATCAATAAGAAGATACAGGATTTATCAATACTGTGTACTTTCAATAAGAAGAAACATAATTTAAAAATACTGTGTCCTGTCAATAAGAAGAAATAGGATTTATAAATACTGTGTACTCTCAATAAGAAGACACAAGATTTAACAATACTTTGTCCTGTCAATAAGAAGATACA
>NW_013906595.1:0-558 GCF_000517525.1 Limulus polyphemus | reverse complement strand
TTTGTGTGTGATATTGTTTTAGTTGTCTCCACATGGTAAATGGAGCTCTTGTTTCTGTGGGATATTGTCTTAAATGTCTCCACATGGTAAATGGAACTCCGTGTTGTGTGTGTGATATTGTTTTAGTTGTTTCCACATGGTAGATGGAACTCTTATTTGTGTGTGATATTGTTTTAGTTATCTCCACATGGTAAGTGGAACTCTTGTTTCTGTGGGATATTGTTTTAGTTGTCTCCACATGGTAGATGGAACTCTTGTTTGTGTGTGATATTGATTTAGTTGTGTCCACATGGTAAATGGAACCCTTGTTTCTGTGGGATATTGTTTTAGTTGTTTCCACATGGTAAATGTAACTCTTGTTTGTGTGTGATATTGTTTTAGTTGTCTCCACATGGTAAATGGAACTCTTGTTTCTGTGGGATATCGTTTTAGTTGTCTCCACATGGTAAATGGAACTCTTGTTTGTGTGTGATATTGTTTTAGTTGTCTCCACATGGTAAATGGAACTCTTGTTGTGTATGTGATATTGTTTTAGTTGTGTCCACATGGTAAATGGAA
>NW_013906594.1:0-284 GCF_000517525.1 Limulus polyphemus | reverse complement strand
TATTATATTGTTACTTACATATTAATATTGTACTATGTGATAGTTGTATTGTTACTTACATATATGTAAACTATCACATAGTAAAATATTATATTCTTACTTACATACATGAAAACTATCACATAGTACAATATTATATTGTTACTTACATACATGTAAACTATCACATAGTACAATATTATAATCTTACTTACATACATGTAAACTATCACATAGTACAGTAATATATTGTTACTTACATACATGTAAACTATTACAAAGTACAATATTATATTGTTACTTAC
>NW_013906593.1:0-267 GCF_000517525.1 Limulus polyphemus | reverse complement strand
GCTACATGGCTACTGTTAGAAAGCAGTAGAAGTAGATAGGACATGATCTCATGGAAGCTTTGCTGCAAGGCTACTGTTAGAAAGCAGTAGAAGTAGATAGGACATGATATCATGGAAGCTTTGCTATATGGCTACTGTTAGAAAGCAGTGAAAGTAGATAGGACATGATCTCATGGAAGCTTTGCTACATGGCTACTGTTAGAAAGCAGTAGAAGTAGATAGGACAAGATCTCATGGAAGCTTTGCTACATGGCTACTGTTAGAAAG
>NW_013906592.1:0-459 GCF_000517525.1 Limulus polyphemus | reverse complement strand
TACCTTACAACCCAAGTCAGGACAAGATGTGAGTTGTAAAGTATAGCTTGTTTTGACAAAATATGATGCTAGTTATATGTCAGGACAAGATGTGGGTTGAAGGTAGAGCTTGATTTGACAAATTATTTTGCTAGTTATATGTCAGGAGAAGATGTGGGTTGTAAGGTAGAGCTTGATTTGACAAAACATGATGCTAGTTATTTGTCATGACAAGATGAAATAACTAGCATCATATTTTGTCATATCAAGCTCTACCTTACAACCCACATCTTGTCCTGACATATAACTAGCAAAATAATTTGTCAAATCAAGCTCTACCTTACAACCCACATCTTGTCCTGACATATAACTAGCATCATATTTTGTCAAATCAAGCTCTACCTTACAAATCACATCCTGTCCTGACATATAACTAGCATTATTTTTCACATCAAGCTCTACCTCACAACCCACATCTTG
>NW_013906591.1:0-241 GCF_000517525.1 Limulus polyphemus | reverse complement strand
ACTTCACCATCATCAACTCTTTCAGTCTGCTGGACTTCAGCTTGATGGCACCTGGTTAGTTCAACCTCTCTTTTGCAGCAATGTCTGCAGTCATTTTTGCAGGGTCTTCAGCTCAGTCCATCAGCATTACCATGGGATTTTCCTTCTCTATATTCAATATTATAATTATACTGGTCTATTTTTCCGATCCAACGTGCTAGTTGTCCCTCTGGGTTCTTTAATGATCTTAACCAGCGTAACG
>NW_013906590.1:0-409 GCF_000517525.1 Limulus polyphemus | reverse complement strand
ACCACCACCCCGCACTGTACTGCAGATACGTCGACGGTTCCAGTTTTGTATCTTTGAGGGCATTCACTTTGAGCGTTGAGGTAGATTCCCTGGCCAGTGGGTTTTTGATAGACAGATGTGGCGCATGTGCTGTTGTTGGCTTCGATATGTACATCCAGAAAATTGATGGTTTTGTCAGTGGCTATTTCGTGGGTGAATTTAAGCACAGAGTTGTCCTGTAGGTTTTGTTGGAGCTTCATTAATTCATCAGTATCCTTGGTAATGATGAAGCAGTCATCCACGCCCTCGCCCCCCAGTGGCACAGCGGTATGTCTGCGGACTTACAACGCTAGAAACCGGGTTTCGATACCCGTGGTGAGCAGAGCACAGATAGCCCTTGTGTGCTTTGTGCATAATTAAAACCAAAACC
>NW_013906589.1:0-242 GCF_000517525.1 Limulus polyphemus | reverse complement strand
ACAATAACTATAAGACTGGTAAAAATATAATTACAATAACTGTAAGACTGGTAAAAGGATAATTACTATAACTGTAAGACTGGTAAAAAGATAATTACAATAATTGTAAGACTGGTAAAAGAATAATTACAATAATTGTAAGACTGGTAAAAAGATAATTACAATAACTGTAAGACTGGTAAAAAGATAATTACAATAACTGTAAGACTAGGTAAAAGGATAATTACAATAACTGTAAGACT
>NW_013906588.1:0-241 GCF_000517525.1 Limulus polyphemus | reverse complement strand
ATGTTCTTCTTATTGACAGTACACAGTATTGATAAATCCTGTATCTTCTTATTGACAGGACACAGTATTGAAAAATCATGTATCTTCTTATTGACAGGACACAGTATTGATAAATCCTGTATCTTCTTATTCGACAGGACACAGTATTGTTAAATCCTGTATCTTCTTATTGACAGGACACAGTATTGTTAAATCTTGTGTCTTCTAATTGACAGTACACAGTGTTGATAAATCTATTATC
>NW_013906587.1:0-241 GCF_000517525.1 Limulus polyphemus | reverse complement strand
GCAGATTTAAAGATTGGAAGGTTACTTGTGGCAGGTCATCAAGTAGTACCTATAACAGTGGTCGATTTCTCTAAATGTGAGCAGACACTTAAGGAAGGGGCATTGTTGGGTGTGTGCCAGGAGATAGAGCCAGTCAATGTTAAAGCAAGAAATACGACTGTAAAGAAAGGACATACACTTCCAGAACATTTAACTGACCTCTATAAGAAGAGTATAGTCCATTTGGCAACATCACAGGCTC
>NW_013906586.1:0-238 GCF_000517525.1 Limulus polyphemus | reverse complement strand
CATGTTAACTAGTTGCCAGACTGTTGTAGTCATTCACAGAAAATCAGAGCCAAATAGACTCCTGGGATAACTGTATGTTAACTAGTTGCCAGACTGTTGTAGTCATTCACAGAAAATCAGAGCCAAATGGACTCCTGGGATCTGCATGTTAACTAGTTGCCAGACTGTTGTAGTCATTCACAGAAAATCAGAGCCAAATGGACTCCTGGGATGTCTGCATGTTAACTAGTTGCCAGAC
>NW_013906585.1:0-241 GCF_000517525.1 Limulus polyphemus | reverse complement strand
GTCTCAATTTTGAGTTTTCCGACCAAATAAGAACTATAAATATCTTTCATATTAATTTTGGGTAAAAAAAACACTTTTTTCCATTTTCAAAAGAAATTCATATTTTCACCAAAAACCAAATACTATAGCCCATATTTTTTCACAAATTTTGAAAAAAAATTGTTTTTCTTCATATTTCAATACAAAGACGCCCTTAATGTAAGACTTTCAAAATAGAGATCCTTTTATAAAAATTCTAAAT
>NW_013906584.1:0-496 GCF_000517525.1 Limulus polyphemus | reverse complement strand
TTTGTCTAATCATTAGTCAATACCAAACATTATTCGCCTATCCATTAGCCAAAACCAAACATTGTTTATCTAACCATTAGCTAACACCAAACATTATTTATCTAACCATTAGCCAACACCAAACATTATTCATCTAACCATTAGCCAATACCAAACATTATTCATCTAACCATTAGCAAATACCAAACATTGTTCATCTAACCATTAGCCAACAAATAATGTTTGGTAATGTTTGTTGTTGGCTAATGGTTAGATGTTTGTCTAATCATTAGTCAATACCAAACATTATTCGCCTATCCATTACCCAACACCAAACATTGTTCATCTAACCATTAGTCAATACCAAACATTGTTCATCTAACCATTAGCCAATACCAAACATTGTTCATCTAAACATTAGCCAATGCCAAACATTGTTCATCTTACCATTAGGCAATACCAAACATTTTTCATCTAAACATTAGCCAATGCCAAACATTGTTCATCTTACCATTAG
>NW_013906583.1:0-241 GCF_000517525.1 Limulus polyphemus | reverse complement strand
TGCGCGCGCGCGCGCGTGTGTGTGTGTGTGTATATATATATACACACACACACACAAATAAACATACACACTAGATGTACTTCCGCAGGGTTCCCGAAACTGTTCTGTTTCAAGAGTAAATAAAACCAAAAATTAAGAGTAACATTTTTATTTCTAGTTTTTGAAATTCATATGTCCTGCTGTGTTATAGCCTACAGAGTGGGTAATTCTTCTCTTTATTCATTGTATGCTCACGTTTTAC
>NW_013906582.1:0-239 GCF_000517525.1 Limulus polyphemus | reverse complement strand
TTTCATGTTTATATATGTACATAAAAACATTTGAATTTTGTTTCATAAATATATTTTTATTTCAAATGTATGTTTATGTTTCATTGCAGTCATACTTTTGTGTTTATTGTGCAGAATAAACCGTGGGGTCAGCAGCGTGAACTTTGTATGTTGTCCGTAAACTATCTCACCCCTTTTGGTGGTCACTCTCATTAAAACCGAGTGCATGCGCATTTGAACGTTACTGTAGATATGATAGC
>NW_013906581.1:0-241 GCF_000517525.1 Limulus polyphemus | reverse complement strand
AATTTTGTATAAATAATTGAATGTTGTGCCACTATTTACAAAAATAAAATCTGAAATCTAATAAAAGTTAATTTCTCTGTAATTTTTTCAATTCACAAATGTGATTTTGCCCTCACGATAAGACAAAATGGCCAAGGAATGTAATGGGTTAATACCTTTCATTTCTCCTGCTCTCCTAGCAGTTTTTTCTCTCCTGTCTTTTCCATATTGTGTCTCTCATTTTGCCTGATTTGTCCACCCT
>NW_013906580.1:0-246 GCF_000517525.1 Limulus polyphemus | reverse complement strand
GCCAATAAAAGAGTAACATAAAACGACCACAAAAGTCGCAAAAATGACAATAGAAGGCTAGAATTTTGCATGTAAATACGCAAGTATGCAACGAACGTTCTTGAAAAAATTTACGAAAAGATCCGTCCCGTTTTGCGTTTTGTACCAGTACTTCGTTCCATTTTTCCATAACTCCAAAGAGTAGGAAGGTAAAACTCTGCATATTACTACGCAACGTTAAAGTGTACCTACATACCAAATTTGGTG
>NW_013906579.1:0-238 GCF_000517525.1 Limulus polyphemus | reverse complement strand
GAAAGACGTCTGCATAATTCGCCAAGAGTTCCCTAACCTGAAGAGCCTGTGATGATGACAAATGGACTATGCTCTTCTTATAGAGGTCAGTTAAATGTTCTGGGAGAGGATGTCCTTTCTTTATGATTGTATTTCTTGCCTTAACATTGACTGGCTCTACCTCCTGGCACACACACCCAACAATGCCCCTTCCTTAAGTGACTGCTCAAATTTAGAGAAATTTGCCACTGTTATAGAT
>NW_013906578.1:0-452 GCF_000517525.1 Limulus polyphemus | reverse complement strand
TTTGTAGAAGGTAATACTAGAACAATAACGTCAAACACAGCTGTAACACTGTTTGTCACTGATTTATGTCAACCATAACAGGACACAGTGTGTTTGTAGAAGGTAATACTTGAACAATAGCGTCAAACACAGCTGTAACACTGTTTGTCACTGACTTATGTCAACATTAACAGGAAACAGTGTGTTTGTAGAAGGTAATACTAGAACAATAACGTCAAACACGGCTGTAACACTGTTTGTCACTGATTTACGTCAACATGAACAGGACACAGTGTGTTTGTAGAAGGTAATACTACTACAATAGCGTCAAACACAGCTGTAACACTGTTTGTCACTGATTTATGTCAACCATAACAGGACACACTGTGTGTATGTAGAAGGTAATACTAGAACGATAGCGTCAAACACAGCTGTAACACTGTTTGTCCCTGATTTATGTCAACCATAACAGG
>NW_013906577.1:0-241 GCF_000517525.1 Limulus polyphemus | reverse complement strand
ATAGTTGTACCAAGTAATGCTAAAGATGAGTATGGTGGATATAAATTCCGAAACTAGAGTTACACCAAGGTGTTGATGGAGTTGTTGTACCAAATAATGCTAAAGACGAGTATGGTGGTTACAAATACGGTAACTAGAGTTACACTTAGGTATTCATGGAGTAGTTGTACCAAATAACGCTACAGATGAGTATGGGGTTATTAATTCGGTAACTAGAGTTACACCTAAGTGTTCATGGAGT
>NW_013906576.1:0-238 GCF_000517525.1 Limulus polyphemus | reverse complement strand
GGAGATAAGAAGTACATTGAGCCACTTACGGCAGACATTTTACTGGATAGGTATGAGGCAAGATGTGGAAGAATGGTGCAGGACCTGCAGTACATGTTGTACAAAAAGGGGACCAAAGCTTAAGGAACGTGCCCCAATGAAGTTATATCAAGTTGATTCACCAATGGAACGAGTAGCTATTGACATTGCTGGTCCTTTGCCCCAAATTTGTGCTGGAACTAGGTACATTTGTTTGGTT
>NW_013906575.1:0-240 GCF_000517525.1 Limulus polyphemus | reverse complement strand
TACATAATGGGCTATCTGTGCTCTGCCCACCACGGGTATCGAAACACGGTTTCTAGCCGTTGTAAGTCCGCAGACATACCACTGTGCCACTGAGAGGCTTTGTTTGTTTGTTTGTAATTAATCACAAAGCTACATAATGGGCTATTTGTGCTCTGCCCACCACGGGTATCGAAACACGGTTTCTAGCGTTGTAAGTCCGCAGACATACCACTGTGCCACTTAGGAGCTTTGTTTGTTTGA
>NW_013906574.1:0-240 GCF_000517525.1 Limulus polyphemus | reverse complement strand
CTTCTTATTGACAGTACACAGTATCGTTAAATCTTGTGTCTTCTTATTGACAGTACACAGTATTGTTATATCTTGTGTCTTCTTATTGAAAGTACACAATATCGTTAATACTTGTGTCTTCTTATTGACAGTACACAGTATCGTTAAATCTTGTGTCTTATTGACAGTACACAGTATCGTTAAATCTTGTGACTTTTTATAGATAGTACACAGTATTGCTAAATCATGTGTCTTCTTTTA
>NW_013906573.1:0-241 GCF_000517525.1 Limulus polyphemus | reverse complement strand
TAGTGGCTAATTTCTCTAAATGGGAGCAGACACTTAAGAAGGGGTATTGTTGGGTGTGTGCCAGGAGGTAGAGCCAGTCAATGTTAAGACAAGAATAAAACCGTAAAGAAAGGACATCCTCTCCCAGGACATTTAACTGGCCTCTATAGGAAGAGCATAGTCCATTTGTCATCATCACGGGCTCTTCAGGTTGGAGAACTTTTGACGAATTATGCAGACGTCTTTTCAAAAGGAGATCATG
>NW_013906572.1:0-242 GCF_000517525.1 Limulus polyphemus | reverse complement strand
CCTTTGATGTCCCACCAAATACAAAGCACCACTTTCTGTGGATGGAGTACAGGTTCTGGGGTCGGAAGTGGTTTTTGTCTAGGACTGAGCCATTGTTTTTGGCATTTAATATTCGCATAGATAATGCATTCTTCATCACCGGTGACAATTCTGTCCAAAAATGGTTCACGCGTATTACGCGTCAGAAGAGACGAAGCAACGTTCACACACTGGAAACGATGATCATCGGAGAGTTTGTGAGG
>NW_013906571.1:0-240 GCF_000517525.1 Limulus polyphemus | reverse complement strand
CAATAAGAAGACACAATATTTAACGATACTGTGTACTGTCAATAAGAAGACACAAGATTTAACGATACTGTGTCCTGTCAATAAGAAGACATATGATTTAACAATACTATGTACTGTAATAAGAAGACACAAGATTTACCGATACTGTGTACTGTCAATAAGAAGACACAAGATTTAACGATACTATGTACTTTCAATAAGAAGACACAAGATTTAACAATACTGTGTACTGTCGATAAG
>NW_013906570.1:0-240 GCF_000517525.1 Limulus polyphemus | reverse complement strand
TGGTAAATAAAACTTCTGGTTAAACATTCACAACGATATACATATAGATATGGTAAATAAAAACTTCTGATTAAATATTCACATCGATATATATATATATATATATATATATGGTAAAAAAAATTTCTGAGTAAACATTCACAACGATATATATATGGTAATTAAATCTTGTGATTAAACATTAAGACCGATATATAGATATATAGATGGTAAATAAAATCTTCTTAGTAAAAATTCACA
>NW_013906569.1:0-242 GCF_000517525.1 Limulus polyphemus | reverse complement strand
GACGTTTTGTGAAAAATCTGTACTTGATGGAGAAAAATGGATATCATTTTCGGATTCAGCGAACAGGAGTTATTGTAGAATATGTAAAAATATCAAGACAACAAAACCATGGCAGGCCTGTGTTAACAATAAAATCATGACAGGCCTGTGTTAACAATAAAACCATGACAGGCCTGTGTTAGCAATAAAACCATGGCAAACCTGTGTTAACACTAAAACCATGGCAGGCATGTGTTAACAAT
>NW_013906568.1:0-239 GCF_000517525.1 Limulus polyphemus | reverse complement strand
ACTTCCCTCTAGTCTTACACTGCTAAATTAGGGACGGCTAATGCAGATAGCCCTCGTGTAGCTTTGCGCGAAATTCAAAACAAACAAACAAACACACAAACAAATTTATAAGAAGAGTTCCCACTTTCGCGGTGTGTAAGTCATTGTGAATTAAATATTGACTGTTTTATTGGATGTTGTCTTGCTCGACAATAATTTGGTCAAATAGTAACAAAATTGATACACTACTATTTTAACCT
>NW_013906567.1:0-241 GCF_000517525.1 Limulus polyphemus | reverse complement strand
ACGATTAATCTAATGGGTAATGATAGGATGAAGAGACTTCAGCTAGCCAGTAATGGATTAAAGACCCTTCAAAATTCACCCAATAGGCAATAATAGGATGAAGAGACTTCAGCTAGCCAGCAGTGGACTAAAGACTTTTCACGATTAATCCAATAGGTAATGATAGGATGAAGAGACTTCAGCTTCAGCCCAGCAGTGGACGAGAGTTCTTTCAAAATTCACCCAATGGGCAACAATAGGA
>NW_013906566.1:0-241 GCF_000517525.1 Limulus polyphemus | reverse complement strand
AAAGATTAAACGAAACGAAGGGTTCTGTTTAACAGAGTAAACGAAACTGAGCGTTCTATGAAAGTGGTTAACATAAAAAGATTAAACGAAACGAAGGGTTCTGTTTAACAGAGTAAACGAAACGGAGGGTTATGTGGAAGTGGTTAACATAAAAAAAGATTAAACGAAACGAAGGGTTCGGTTTAACAGAGTAAACGAAACGGAGGGTTATGTGGAAGTGGTTAACATAAAATGATTAAAT
>NW_013906565.1:0-241 GCF_000517525.1 Limulus polyphemus | reverse complement strand
CCATATTATAATAATGTGTACACTTTCACAGTGACTTCACCATAATATAATAATGTGTACACTATCACAGTGACTTCACCATATTATAACAATGTGTACACTTTCACAGTGACTTCACCATATTATAATAATGTGTACACTTTCACTGTAACTTCACCATATTATAATAATGTGTACACTTTCACTGTGACTTCACCATATTATTCAACATATCCAAAATATTTACACTCCAGCCTTGTTT
>NW_013906564.1:0-241 GCF_000517525.1 Limulus polyphemus | reverse complement strand
GGGGAACTATAATGTCACAGGTCACGTGACTCCGACAGATGGTAATTACTATTGTTAAGTCTCTGTTTATTAGTTAATTTTCCGTATAATTTCTTTCCACGTGCTCGACTCAATTGTCAATAACACGTTGTTGCCGTCACTTCTTGGCGGCTTGTATATATACAAGACTACCGCATATCTAGTAGCCTCTCGAGACTTCAGGAAGGGCCGTGAACGTTTGAGAATATGACGCGTTACTAGC
>NW_013906563.1:0-281 GCF_000517525.1 Limulus polyphemus | reverse complement strand
TAAACAAGTAGTAACATACCAGTGTCAAAGAAAAACATTAAACAACAGTAGATATTAACGACATTTAAACAGGTAGTAACGTACCAGTGTAAAAGACCAACATTAAACCACAGTAGATATTAACGACATTTAAACAAGTAGTAACATACCAATGTCAAAGACCAACATTAAACAACAGTATATATTAACGACATTTAAACAGGTAGTAACATTTCAGTGTCAAAGGCCAACATTAAAACCTGTTTGAATGTCGTTAATATCTACTGTTGAAGTAGCATACC
>NW_013906562.1:0-241 GCF_000517525.1 Limulus polyphemus | reverse complement strand
GGTAGGTCTTCCATTATATATGGATAGTGGCTGGTAGGTCTTTCATTATAAATGGATAGTGGCTGGTAGGTCTTTCATTATATATTGATATTGGATGGTAGGTCTTTCATTATATATGGATAGTGGCTAGTAGGTCTTTCATTATAAATGGATAGTGGCTGGTAGGTCTTTTAATATAGATAGATGGTAACTGGTAGGTCTTTGATTATAGATGGAGAGTGGCTGGTAGGTCTTTTAATAC
>NW_013906561.1:0-241 GCF_000517525.1 Limulus polyphemus | reverse complement strand
CTATCAATAAGAAGACACAAGATTTAACGATACTGTGTACTGTCAATAAGAAGACACAAGATTTAACAATACTGTGTACTATCAATAAGAAGACACAAGATTTAACGATACTGTGTACTGTCAATAAGAAGACACAAGATTCAACGATACTGTGTACTGTCAATAAGAAGACAAAAGATTTAACGATACTGTGTACTGTCAATAAGAAGACACTGGATTTAACGATACTGTGTACTGTCAA
>NW_013906560.1:0-241 GCF_000517525.1 Limulus polyphemus | reverse complement strand
AACCAGCCTCAGATAATGACAAGCCCCTTCCAGAGCCCGCAGCTAAACTCTAATGCAGACATATTCAGTCCCGTTAGAAGTAACATCCCAGATATGAATGTCAGTAATAGGAGTGATCCAGTGCGAAGGAAGCCACAGGAATTCGATGGGAAGGCACCGTGGGACGCACATAGAGCACAGTTTGAGTTACTGGCAGAGATGAATGGATGGACAGAGGAGCAGAAAGCTGTATATCTGGCAA
>NW_013906559.1:0-239 GCF_000517525.1 Limulus polyphemus | reverse complement strand
TCTTAATTAAAGAAATTACAACAATAAGGTTGTAATCTTAATTAAAGAAAATTACAACAATAAGGTTGTAATCTAAATTAAAGAAAATTACAACAATAAGGTTGTAATCTTAATTAAAGAAAATTACAACAATAAGGTTGTAATCTTAATTAAAGAAAATTACAACAATAAGGTTGTAATCTTAAATGAAGAAGATTACAACAATAAGGTTGTAATATTAATTAAAGACGATTACAACA
>NW_013906558.1:0-242 GCF_000517525.1 Limulus polyphemus | reverse complement strand
TCTTCTTGTTTCTTTTCTTTTTCCTCCAACAACTGCTGTAATTTCTCTTGTTTATTTTGCTGTTCGAGCTGCCATTGTTGCAGGTTTTCTTGCCACTGCTGTAATCTTTCTTCTTGTTTCTTTTCTTTTTCCTCCAACAACTGCTGTAATTTCTCTTGTTTATTTTTCTGTTCGAGCTGCCATTGTTGCAGGTTTCCGTGCAACTGCTGTTGTCTCTCTTCTTGTTTATTTTCTCGTTCTTC
>NW_013906557.1:0-239 GCF_000517525.1 Limulus polyphemus | reverse complement strand
TGTATGCATTACAATACACTTGTTACTAGATGTATGTATTACAATACACTTGTTGTTATTAGATGTATGTATTACAATACACTTGTTGTTACTAGATGTATGCATTACAATACACTTGTTGCTACTGGATGTATGCATTACAATACACTTGTTACTAGATGTATGTATTACAATACACTTGTTACTAGATGTATGTATTACAATACACTTGTTGTTACTAGATGTATGCATTACAATAC
>NW_013906556.1:0-240 GCF_000517525.1 Limulus polyphemus | reverse complement strand
ATATAAATTCGGTAACTATAGTAACACCTATGTATTTATGGAGTAGTTGTACCAAGTAAGGCTAAATTGAGTATGGTGGTTATAAATTCTGTAACTAGTGTTACACCTCGGTGTTCATGGAGTATTTGTACCAAGTAAGGCTAAAGATGAGTATGGTGGTTATAAATTCGGTAACTAGAGTTACACCTAAGTATTCATGTAGTAGTTGTACCAAGTAAGGCTAAAGATGAGTATGTTGGA
>NW_013906555.1:0-237 GCF_000517525.1 Limulus polyphemus | reverse complement strand
ATTAACCTTTGTAACTTAGCTAGATTAGTGTGGATTAACCTTAGTAACTTAGCAAAATTGGTCTGTATTTATCGTAGTAACTTAACCAGATTAGCCTGGATTAACCGTAACTTAGCTAGATTAGTCTGGATTAACCTTTGTAACTTAGCTAGATTAGTCTGGATTAACCTTTGTAACTTAGCTAGATTAGTCTGGATTAACCTTTGTAACTTAGCTAGATTAGTGTGGATTAACCTT
>NW_013906554.1:0-240 GCF_000517525.1 Limulus polyphemus | reverse complement strand
AGTGTACCTACATAACAAATTTGGTGAATAATAATCAATTCAGGACCCTCTGGAAACAAGAAATCGAGAAACAATCGGTAACAAAAAGCTTCAGTGCAGTACACATACGATTTCAAGAAGCCATAAAAAAAGTAACATAAAACGACCACAAAAATCGTAAAACAAAATCTAATAATCTAGAATTTTGTAAGTAAACGAGCAAAATTGCGGCGAACCTTAATAAAAAAATTCAAAAAGTTT
>NW_013906553.1:0-241 GCF_000517525.1 Limulus polyphemus | reverse complement strand
ATAATGTTGCAGGTTGTGTTGTTGTAACGTACAGTGTATAATGATAATGTTGCAGGTTTTGTGTTCTTGTAACATACAGTATATAATGATAATGTTGCAGGTTTTGTGTTGTAATGTACAGTGTATAATGATAATATTGCAGGTTTTCTGTTGTTGTAATGTACAGTGTATAATGATAATGTTGCAGGTTTTGTGTTGTTGTAACGTACAGTATATAATGATAATGTTGCAGGATTTGTGT
>NW_013906552.1:0-241 GCF_000517525.1 Limulus polyphemus | reverse complement strand
CTTGTTCCCACAGAAGATACATAGTGTACCTTTTGGACAATATGTACCACAGTTAAGGTACCATACATATTTACTACACCCCAACAATGTATAACCTTTACTGTAGACGTTGGCTTGTTCCCACAGAAGATACATAGTGTACATTATGGACAATATGTACCACAGTTAAGGTACCATACATATTTACTACACCCAACAATGTATAACCTTTACTGTAGACGTTGGCTTGTTCCCACAGAAG
>NW_013906551.1:0-240 GCF_000517525.1 Limulus polyphemus | reverse complement strand
CTGTGCTACTTTTGTAGATTAGTTTCCACGGTCCTTTCTATCTGTGCTACTTTTGTAGATTAGTTTCCACGGTCCTTTCCCATCTGTGCTACTTTTGTAGATTAGTTTCCACGGTCCTTTTCTGTATGTGCTACTTTTATAGATTAGTTTCCACGGTCCTTTTCTATCTGTGCTACTTTTGTAGATTAGTTTTCACAGTCCTTTCCCATCCGTGCTACTTTTGTAGATTAGTTTCCACGG
>NW_013906550.1:0-241 GCF_000517525.1 Limulus polyphemus | reverse complement strand
ACATATGTTGATGATAACCACCTTCTTCCAGATATGTTGATGATAACCACCTTCTTCCAGATATGTTGATGATAACCACCTTCTTCCAGATATGTTGATGATAACCACCTTCTTCCACATATGTTGATGATAACCACCTTCTTCCAGATATGTTGATAATAACCATCTTCTTCCACATATGTTGATGATAACCACCTTCTTCCACATATGTTGATGATAACCACCTTCTTCCAGATATGTT
>NW_013906549.1:0-241 GCF_000517525.1 Limulus polyphemus | reverse complement strand
ACTTTGTCATTACAACTATGACATCGAGTTGACCTCTACTGTGTCATCACAACTATGACATCAAATTGACCTGTAGTATGTCATCACAACTATGACATCAAGTTAACCTGTAGTGTATCATGGCATCTATGACATCAAGTTGACATGTACTGTCATCACAATTATTACATCGAGTTGACCTGTACTGTGTCATCACAACTATGACATCGAGTTGATCTGTGCATTGTCATCACAACTTTGA
>NW_013906548.1:0-238 GCF_000517525.1 Limulus polyphemus | reverse complement strand
AACATATAGCTGCTATGAGATAACACTATTACTAAATGAACACCTAGTTGGTTTAACACATAAGCTGCTATGAGATAACACTATTACTGAATGAACACCTAGTTTGTTTAACATATAGCTGCTATGAGATAACACTATTACTAAATGAACACCTAGTTTGTTTTAACATATAGCTGCTATGAGATAACACTATTACTAAATGAACACCTAGTTTGTTTTAACACATAGCTGCTATGAG
>NW_013906547.1:0-241 GCF_000517525.1 Limulus polyphemus | reverse complement strand
CTTTCTAATCATGTGATATAGTGACGTGATAAAGTTTTACTTCAGATATCAAGTTCCTCTATACGACGGCAATAAAATCCTTGGCACTTACTGTAATCGTCAAACGAGAATACAGCTCAATATACGTGTCTATCCCGTACATCATGTATTACATAGTTCAATTACTATGTATTTTGCCTTTCTTCTTGTTAACCTAGGCTAATGTTCATCACCATACTGCTTGTAGTACTGTTGGTTCACT
>NW_013906546.1:0-373 GCF_000517525.1 Limulus polyphemus | reverse complement strand
GACCTACCAGTCACTATCCATCTATAATAAAAGACCTACCAGTTACCATCTATCTATATTAAAGACATACAAGCCACTATCCATATATAATGAAGACCTACCAGTCACTATCCATCTATAATAAAAGACCTACCAGTTACCATCCATCTATATTAAAAGACCTACCAATTACCATCCATCTCTATAAAAGACCTACCAGCCACTATCCATATATAATGAAAGACCTACCAGCCACTATCCATCTGTATTAAAAGACATACCAGCCACTATCCATCTTATTGAAAGAGCTACCAGCCACTATCCATCTGTATCAAAAGAGCTACCAGCCACTATCCGTCTTTATGAAAAGACCTGCCAGTCATATCCATCTGTA
>NW_013906545.1:0-497 GCF_000517525.1 Limulus polyphemus | reverse complement strand
GAGTGCACGTGAGCTGCATCATTGTAACTTCTGTATTGTTAATCAGGCATGACTGAAAGGTCAATATAATAAAGTAATATATATATATAAATGTATAATGTCATGAGATTTAAGCTATTTAGTCTAAACATTTATGTTTTTGTGTTACAATTTGTGTTCATTTTAGAATGAAGAGGCATAATTTATAATTATTTTATAATTTTTTTATGGTGGTTGCGAGATCAGTCAAATCTACTGAACCCATACAGAGATTAATTATTGAAAATAACAGATGAAATATAAAGTTTTTTTAAAGAAATGTTTGGTAACTATTTGAATATTATAAATATTTTGCATGTGAAACTTGAAAATATTCTGATGCACAAAAGTATTTTTAATCTTAAAATGAATATTACTTTGCATGACAGATAGGTAACGTGCAAAAAGAAAAAAAGGACACTAGAAAAATATTGCTTTACAAACCTTAAGACTTAATAATAAAAAAGTCAAATCTACTG
>NW_013906544.1:0-240 GCF_000517525.1 Limulus polyphemus | reverse complement strand
CCTGATCTTCATGGTTACTATGTGTTTTTTCTGCTGGTTAAATAAATCGCACTACTGTATCCTCATCTTCATGGTTACTACACGTTTTTTCTTCTGGTTAAGTAAACCACGCTACTGTATCCTGATCTTCATGGTTACTATGTGTTTTTTCTTCTGGTTAAGTAAACCACGCTACTGTATCCTCATCTTCATGGTTACTACATGTTTTTTCTCCTGGTTAAGTAAACCACGCTACTGTAT
>NW_013906543.1:0-236 GCF_000517525.1 Limulus polyphemus | reverse complement strand
GCATCACTATATACTAGAGTAACAGTTGTAACATCCCATATACTAGTGTAACAGTTGTAGACTCACTATATACGAAAGTAACAGTTGTAGCATCACTATATACTAATGTTACTGCTGTAGTATCACTATATATATATATACTAATGTACCAATTGTGGCATCACTATATACTAGAGTAACAGTTGTAGCATCACTATATACTAGTGTAACAGTTGTAGACTTACTATATACCAGCA
>NW_013906542.1:0-241 GCF_000517525.1 Limulus polyphemus | reverse complement strand
GGTGCCACTACACACTGTAAAACAATGAACAATATCGTGACACTACATACTCTAAAACAATGAACAATATGGTGCCACTACATACTGTAAAACAATGAACAATATGGTGCCACTACATACTGTAAAACAATGAACAATATCGTGACACTACATACTCTCAAACAATGAATAATATCGTGACACTACATACTGTAAAACAATGAACAATATGGTGCCACTACATACTGTAAAACAATGAACA
>NW_013906541.1:0-240 GCF_000517525.1 Limulus polyphemus | reverse complement strand
TATTAACATGTATTTGTATGGTACCAGTATCTGAAAGTATGTTAACACATCCATAACCCATATTAACATGTATTTGTTAATGTATGTTACATTATTAACATGTATTTGTATGGTACCAGTATCTGAAAGTATGTTAACACATCCATAACCCATATTAACATGTATTTGTATGGCATCAGTATCTGAAAGTATGTTAACACATCCATAACCCACATTAACATGTATTTGTATGGTACCAGT
>NW_013906540.1:0-240 GCF_000517525.1 Limulus polyphemus | reverse complement strand
AATGATCACCAGTTTCCAGTTTGCTTGTTTTGTTCATAAGCTTGATCTAATGATCACCAGTTTCCAGTTTGCTTGTTTTGTTCATAAGTTTGATCTAATAATTACCAATTTACAGTTTGCTTGTTTTGTTCATAAGCTTGATCTAATGATTACCAGTTTCCAGTTTGCTTGTTTTGTTCATAAGCTTGATCTAATGATCACCAGTTTCCAGTTTGCTTGTTTTGTTCACAAGCTTGATCT
>NW_013906539.1:0-241 GCF_000517525.1 Limulus polyphemus | reverse complement strand
CAATAAGAAGACACAAGATTTAACAATACTGTATACTGTCAATTAGAAGACACAGATTTAACAATACTGTGTTCTGTCAATAACGAAGACACAAGATTTAGATAGATATTGTGTACTGTCAATAAGAAGACACAAGATTTAACAATACTGTGTTCTGTCAATAAGAAGACACAAGATTTATAAATACTGTGTACTATCAATAAGAACACACAAGATTTAACAATACTGTGTACTGTCAATA
>NW_013906538.1:0-241 GCF_000517525.1 Limulus polyphemus | reverse complement strand
AAAAGGTTTTCTAACTGCTACACGACCAAATATTCTATTCTCGTTGAGTCTTCTTGATACTGTAGATCTGGAAACTTTTCTATCATTTGGTACATGGTCGTTTATCTCATACTTGAGATCAATGACAGTCTTCCTTCTGTCCTGAAGCCTGCACATAAACGAAGATACTTAACATCAGTATCATTAAGTTTAGGTGTTCTGCCTCTTCCTTTCCTATTTTCAAATTTACCTGTCTCGGTCT
>NW_013906537.1:0-242 GCF_000517525.1 Limulus polyphemus | reverse complement strand
CAATACTGTGTACTGTCAATAAGAAGACACAAGATTTAACGATACTGTGTACTGTCAATAAGAAGACACAAGATTTAACGATACTGTGTACTGTCAATAAGAAGACACAAGATTTAACAATACTGTGTACTATCAATAAGAAGACACAAGATTTAACGATACTGTGTACTGTCAATAAGAAGACACAAGATTTAACGATATTCTGTACTGTCAATAAGAAGACACAAGATTTAACTATACTG
>NW_013906536.1:0-241 GCF_000517525.1 Limulus polyphemus | reverse complement strand
CAATAAGAAGACAAAAGATTTAACGATACTGTGTACTGTCAATAAGAAGACACAAGATTTAACAATAATGTGTACTGTCAATAAGAAGACACAAGATTTAACAAAACTGTGTATAGTCAGTAAGAAGATACAAGAATTAACAATACTGTGTACTATCAATCAGAAGACACAAGATTTAACAATACTGTGTACTGTCAATAAGAAGACACAAGATTTAACAATAATGTGTACTGTCAATAAG
>NW_013906535.1:0-239 GCF_000517525.1 Limulus polyphemus | reverse complement strand
GGACCCGATCTCGACGGCGGTACCTTACGCCTCTGCGGAACGCCTCCGGGAACGCGGCCGAGGTTCCGTCGGCGATACCTCGACCGGTGGTTGGCGTTCAATGCCGAGGCTTTCCGCGTATCTGAGGCGGACGACCCGTACCCGTTACTTTTGAGAGGGATGACCCTAACCTTAGTTTCCCTCTTATATTAGGGGAACAAGTTAAACGCGGTAGCAGACGAAAGAACGTTACCGACTAT
>NW_013906534.1:0-472 GCF_000517525.1 Limulus polyphemus | reverse complement strand
TAGCAAACAGTAAACTTTTACAAAACGTTTTATTAACAAAAACAAATTCAACCTATAGCACACAGTAAACTTTTACAAAACGTTTTATTAACAAACAAATTCAACCTATAGCACACAGTAAACTTTTACAAAACGTTTTATTAACAAAAACAAATTCAACCTATAGCACACAGTAAACTTTTACAAAACGTTTTATTAACAAAACAAATTCAACCTATAGCAAACAGTAAACTTTTACAAAACGTTTTATTAACAAAAACAAATTCAACCTATAGCAAACAGTAAACTTTTACAAAACTTTTATTAACAAAAACAAATTCAACCTATAGCAAACAGTAAACTTTTACAAAACCTTTTATTAACAAAACAAATTCAACCTATAGCAAACATTAAACTTTTACAAAACCTTTTATTAACAAAACAAATTCAACCTATAGCAAACAGTAAACTTTTACAAAAACTTTGTATTAAC
>NW_013906533.1:0-242 GCF_000517525.1 Limulus polyphemus | reverse complement strand
TTTTTTTTTATTCATAATGAGAGCCTGACTTTTGAATACATTTTTAAGCACATACTTTCAAAAAGATGTCAGCAATTAGCCATTCCACAATCATTAACAATGAATAGGTTTCTATGAAAACATTAGGAATAAAAAAATAAATAATAATCCAATAAAAACAATATCAAACTAAAATTAAAGTTAATTAATATATATATAATAATCTACTTGTATCATGTATATATTTTAAAAAATATTATTAT
>NW_013906532.1:0-239 GCF_000517525.1 Limulus polyphemus | reverse complement strand
ACCATGTCTGAGAAGGTTTCACCATGTCTGAGAAAGTTTTACTAGATCTGAGAAAGTTTTATCAGGTCTGAGAAGGTTTCACCATGTCTGAGAAAGCTCTACTAGGTCTGGAGAAGTTCTACCAGGTCTGAGAAGGTTTCACCATGTCTGAGAAAGTTCTATCAGGTCTGAGAAGGTTTCACCATGTCTGAGAAAGTTCTACTAGATCTGAGAAAGCTCTATCAGGTCTGAGAAGGTTT
>NW_013906531.1:0-241 GCF_000517525.1 Limulus polyphemus | reverse complement strand
GTTATTGTAATGATTTAATTCTTGATTTGTTTGTTATTGTAATGATTTATTTCTTGATTCGTTTGTTATTGTAATGATTTATTTCTTGATTTGTTTGTTATTGTAATGATTTATTTCTTGATTTGTTTGTTATTGTAATGATTTATTTCTTGATTCGTTTGTTATTGTAATGCTTTATTGCTTGAGTCGTTTGTTATTGTAATGATTTAATTCTTGATTTGTTTGTTATGGTAATGATTTA
>NW_013906530.1:0-241 GCF_000517525.1 Limulus polyphemus | reverse complement strand
TTCTTAATCTGGTGTAATGGAAGTGAATATAATATGACTTCAAATTCAGGTTTGTTACGTGTGTCTATAAACGAGTTTAATGGAAGTGAATATAATATGACTTCAGAGCCAGGTCTGTTACACGTGTCTATAATCTGACGTAATGGTAGTGAATATAATATGACTTCAGAGTCAGGTCTGTTACATGTGTCTATAATCTGGTGTAATGGAAGTGAACATAACATGACTTCAGAGTCAGGTT
>NW_013906529.1:0-242 GCF_000517525.1 Limulus polyphemus | reverse complement strand
CTTTACACACACATTGGTCATCACAAACATATCTACCTCACACACAATTGGTCAGTACAACCATATCTACTTCACACACAGTTGGTCAGTACAAACATATCTACTTCACACACAATTGGTCAGTACAAACATATTTACTTTACACACACTTGGTCATCACAAACATATCTACCTCACACACAATTGGTCAGTACAACCATATCTACTTCACACACAGTTGGTCAGTACAAACATATCTACTT
>NW_013906528.1:0-241 GCF_000517525.1 Limulus polyphemus | reverse complement strand
TTTTTATTAATGAAAGATAACCAGCAAGTATGAATGGGGAATCCTTAATTTCTATTAATGTAAGATAAACCAGCAAGTATGAATGGGGAATCCATGGTTTTTATTAATGAAAGATAACCAGCAAGTATGAATGGGGAATCCATGATTTTTATTAATGAAAGATAACCAGAAAGTATGAATGAGGAATCCATGGTTTTTATTAATGAAAGATAACCAGCAAGTATGAATGAGGAATCCATAG
>NW_013906527.1:0-241 GCF_000517525.1 Limulus polyphemus | reverse complement strand
AACCAAATATAGATATCAAAGCAGAACAAACTAAAGACCAAGATTTGAAGCCAATGATTGATTTTCTAAAAGCAAGTGTTGTGCGCCCTGCTTGGGAGAAGGTGTCTAGTCTAAGCCCTGTGACAAAGCACTATTGGGCACAATGGGACCAGTTAAAGCTTGAAGATGGTATTCTTGTACGGAGATGGAAAACTACAGATGGGAAATTGACGACTTGGCAAACAGTTATACTGAGAAAGTT
>NW_013906526.1:0-240 GCF_000517525.1 Limulus polyphemus | reverse complement strand
TATAAATTTCAATTATTTAGTTATTTTAATAACTATTATTATTACAATACGATAGTATTCAATATAAATGCAATAGAATAGAATATAATAATAATTAAATTAAACTTTTAACTCATCCGGGCTAATGACATTAAGTATTCAACAGTTTATTTCGACGCATTCTGAGGGTCGCAGGTTCGAATCTCGTCCCCGAAAATGCTCGCTTCTTCAGCTGTGGGGTCATTATAATGTAACGGTCAA
>NW_013906525.1:0-239 GCF_000517525.1 Limulus polyphemus | reverse complement strand
AATAACCGGGCACTGGTAACGAATTGGTCGTTACCAGTGAAAGTGGGTTTTCTTCGGGGTACTCCCGTTTCCCCCCACATTAAATTCTCGGCATAGGATTTTTAGATCCCCGTCACCCTGATGGACTATCTGTCCGACATTGGCCGTTTAGTTTAGTCTACTTTGCTCTTCACTTTTTATCTTATTTTTATTTATTATTTTTTTTTTTTTACCGTTACTCTCTACGTTTACCTTCTTAC
>NW_013906524.1:0-241 GCF_000517525.1 Limulus polyphemus | reverse complement strand
TGGCAACTGATATTTTCTACGTCCCCTCTATTCTTGTATATAAGTTGTGCCAGATAAAGCGAAATTAATTAATTGGAATTGAATTGCAGACAGGCAGAGATAGAGATGGACAATTGAGTCAAGCGCTGTAGTGCCCGTAAGTGCATGAATCATCGTGAATTATAGCGTGTGTTTAAGTTAAAGTGTATTGCAAAGTTGAATTGAGAAAGAATAAACTAGTTTTATTTAAGAAAGGAACTTG
>NW_013906523.1:0-239 GCF_000517525.1 Limulus polyphemus | reverse complement strand
TAATATGTAGATTAATAAAATTCCATTAGTAGTAAACACAAGTATTTATATCAAGTTTGAAAAATATATCGAGGTATACACATCCAGACGGATTTTGAAGGCCATGATAAATCAATGTACCTAAGATAATTTACAAAATCTTTAAGTTTCTCTAAACAAAGTGAGTTTGAGAAGGAGCAGTGTTGTAAGAGCTTTCTGATTTATGAGTATTCTTCTTTTATTAACCGACCAGTAGTTTT
>NW_013906522.1:0-241 GCF_000517525.1 Limulus polyphemus | reverse complement strand
AACAACTTAAAGATATTAAAGAAGCACTTAAAGGAATTAATTCTTCTGTTGCTATAAATGCTTTTCCAACATATCAAAAGAAGATGAATAAACTGTCAATAAGTATCTACAGTTATGATGGAGAATAGGTAATTTCCGAAACGGTACTACCTCCTTTCACCCAAAGCCATCGTGACCTGTACAATGAAAGTATAACCTCTTTAGACTTGTATTCAATGTTTCTATAGATACAACCTAAAAT
>NW_013906521.1:0-241 GCF_000517525.1 Limulus polyphemus | reverse complement strand
AGATATAAATTGAATTATGATATAAATTAGATTTGAATTTTGTCACTGATTCAGATCTCAGACACGAGCCCCCAATTTATTATGTTAGGTATGACAATTTCTAATAGCCTAAAAATGAGTTAAATTGTAATTTAAATTTAGTAGTTAAGTAAATGTCGATGTATTTCCAATTTATGATATCTGCTAACAAGATTGATACACACAGTTTTATTTTTTAATACAAATGTTTTAATATATTAAC
>NW_013906520.1:0-240 GCF_000517525.1 Limulus polyphemus | reverse complement strand
CACCAAACCCCAAACTCCATCCCAAGAAATGTCGCTTGTTCCTAGAAAGAGGTGCTTTACTTGGGTCACATTGTAAGTGAGCATGGTGTGCAAACTGATCCTGAGAAGGTGAAAGCAGTGTGTGATTGGCCAACACCAGACAATGTGGGAGAGTTAAGAAATTTCTTGGGACTCTGTACCTATTACCGGAAGTTTGTGAAGGACTTTGCAACTGTAGCTGCTCCACTACATGATTTGACC
>NW_013906519.1:0-243 GCF_000517525.1 Limulus polyphemus | reverse complement strand
CTAGATATTTTTGACTTTGATAGCGGTATTTTTAGTCTTTCTTACACTATATTTTAATGACTTTCATAATGGTATTTTTAATCCTTCTTAAACTATATTCTGTCGACTGTTAAAAAGTTCTTTTAGTTTTCCTTCCACTAGATTTTGTTGACATTGATATGGGTCGTTTTAGTCAGTTTACAACTATATTTGATCGACTGTTATAACGGACTTTTAGTCTTCCTTCCTCCATATTTTGTTGAC
>NW_013906518.1:0-241 GCF_000517525.1 Limulus polyphemus | reverse complement strand
GGCGATCTAATACGAAGGAAGCCACAGGAATTCGATGGGAAGGCACCATGGGAAGCCTATAGAGCACAATTTGAGCTACTGGCAGAAATGAATAGATGAACAGAGGAGCAGAAAGCAGTGTACCTGGCAATGAGCCTGAAGGGACAACCACTCGAAATACTTAGACAGTTGTCAGCAGACGACAGGCACAACTATAGAGCACTGGTAGCTGCTCTAGAACTTAGGTGTGGAACTCACAATT
>NW_013906517.1:0-241 GCF_000517525.1 Limulus polyphemus | reverse complement strand
TCTATTTGTTAATTAACTTTCCGTAACTTCGTTCTGACGAAACTTTAGTGACACAAGTCCTTACTTAATAAAAACTGGTTTATTCTTTCTGAATATAACTTCATGATACACTTGATTTCAACATGCGCGCTAAAACAAACGCTATAACGAACGTTAACTTCAACAATACTTTCTCACCGCAGATCAATTACTCACTACCTACACACACACTGTTCCCGTCACGTTGTGACCATCTTATATA
>NW_013906516.1:0-256 GCF_000517525.1 Limulus polyphemus | reverse complement strand
CTAGGACTAAAATCCAATGTATTCTTTGTATGGCAGGCCAGATATGTTTTTTTTCCATACTGTATTTTTCGGAATATAAGACGCGCCCTTATTTTGGAGACAAAAGTTTTTGAGAAAAAAAAGCTACAGTCGCATCTGAAAGATTTTTATTGAACAAAAATTTAATTTGATACTGTAAAAATTACTATATATATTGTTCTAAACAAACAAGAGCTCAAAACATCAAGAGCCTTATTCTGGTCCATATTAAATGGGG
>NW_013906515.1:0-241 GCF_000517525.1 Limulus polyphemus | reverse complement strand
CCTCTACCAGAGCTCTATAGTTGTGTCTGTCGGCTGCTGTCAACTGTACAAGTATTTCCAGTGGTTGTCCCTTCAAGCTCGTTGCCAGATATACAGCTTCCTGTTCCTCTGTCCATCCATTTTTTTTATCCCACTTTCTGACACCAATTTGTTACGTCTCCGTTTGTTAATTGATTTTTCCGTAACTTTGTTCCAAGAAACTTTAACGACACAAGTGTTTACTTAATAAAACTGGTTTATT
>NW_013906514.1:0-431 GCF_000517525.1 Limulus polyphemus | reverse complement strand
TTTAGTTGTAGTGAGGTCTACACGTCTGATGTAAATAAAGGAGTTATCAGACGTGTAGACCTCACTATACAGACTAAAACTTTGTCCACTCCTTTATATATATCAGACGTGTAGACCTCACTACACAGACTAAACCTTTGTCCACTCCTTTATTTATATCAGACGTGAGGTCTACACGTCTGATATAAATAAAGGAGAGGACAAAGTTTTAGTCTGTGTAGTGAGGTCTACACGTCTGATGTAAATAAAGTAGAGGACAAAGTTTTAGTGTAGTGAGGTCTACACGTCTGATGTAAATAAAGGAGTGGACAAAGGTTTAGTCTGTGTAGTGAGGTCTACACGTCTGATATAAATAAAGGAGTGGAACAAAGGTTTAGTCTGTGTAGTGAGGTCAACACGTCTGATATAAATAAAGGAGTGGACAAAGGTTT
>NW_013906513.1:0-241 GCF_000517525.1 Limulus polyphemus | reverse complement strand
TTGTACTAAAGACATGTCACTGCATGATACATCGTACTAAGGACATGCTACAACATGAAACATCGTACTAAAGTCCTGTCACCACATGAAACATCGTACTAAAGACATGCCACTACATGAAAAATCATACTAAAACATGTCACTATATGGAACATCAACTTAAAGACATGTTACTACATGAAACATCGTACTAATGGCATAGCACTGCATGATACATCGTAACTAAAAACACATCACTACA
>NW_013906512.1:0-240 GCF_000517525.1 Limulus polyphemus | reverse complement strand
AATTACAAAACAAACAAACAAACTACTAGTATGTTAATAATTCGTTATTAATGGGATTCTGACCATGGCCTTAACTACCAGTATGTTAATAATTCGTTATTAATGGGATTCCGACCATGGCCTTAACTACTAGTACGTTAATAATTCATTATTAATGGGATTCTGACCATGGCCTTAACTACTAGTACGTTAATAATCCGTTATTAATGGGATTCTGACCATGACCTTAACTACTAGTAT
>NW_013906511.1:0-241 GCF_000517525.1 Limulus polyphemus | reverse complement strand
GAATTTATAACCACTATACTTATCTTTAGTCTTACTTGGTACAACTACTCCATGAACATTTAGGTTTTACTCTAGTTACCGAATTTATAACCACCATATTCATCTTTAGCCTTACTTAGTACAACTACTCCATGAACACCTAGGTGTAACTCTAGTTACCGAATTTATAACCATCATACTCATCTTTAGTCTTACTTGGTACAACTACTCCATGAACACCTAGATGTATCTCTAATTTCCG
>NW_013906510.1:0-242 GCF_000517525.1 Limulus polyphemus | reverse complement strand
ATTTCAAAACACACTTTATACATGCAGTACTACATTATTTTCAAAAACACACTTTATATATGCAGTACTACATTATTTTCAAAACACTTTATATATGCAGTACCACATTAATTTCAAAAACACAATTTATACATGCAGTACTACATTATTTTCAAAAACACACTTTATATATGCAGTACCACATTAATTTCAAAAACACACTTTATACATGCAATACTACATTATTTTCAGAAACACACTTT
>NW_013906509.1:0-240 GCF_000517525.1 Limulus polyphemus | reverse complement strand
ACCTACAACTGTGAGACTAATAGTGTAAACCATCACTAAACACCTACAACTGTGAGACTAATAGTGTACACCATCACTAAACACCTACAACTGTGAGACTAATAATGTACACCATTACTAAACACCTACAACTGTGAGACTAATAGTAGTAGACCATCACTAAACACCTACAACTTTGAGACTAATAGTGTAAACCATCACTAAACACCTACAACTGTGAGACTAATAGTGTAAATCACC
>NW_013906508.1:0-240 GCF_000517525.1 Limulus polyphemus | reverse complement strand
GAAGCCAATAGTTGATTTTCTAAAAGCAAGTGTTTTTCGCCCTGCTTGGTAGAAGGTGTCTAGTCTAAGCCCTGTAACAAAGAACTATTGGGCACAATGGGACCAGTTGAAGCTTGAAGATAGTATTCTTCTCTGGAGATGGGAAAGTGACGACCTGGCAAACGGTTATCCCAAGAAAGTTACGGGAAGTTGTGCTGCGCCAATCCCATGATACTTTAACAGGAGGACACCTCGGAATTC
>NW_013906507.1:0-241 GCF_000517525.1 Limulus polyphemus | reverse complement strand
ACAAAACACTTATTAAATGAAATAGTCTCCATTCTTATCGATGATGCTTTTCCATCTTACAATCAGGTTGATAATACCCTGATTAAAGAAATAACTTGGCTTTGAAGCAAAGAGTATGTCGATGTCCTCTTTAACACCTGCCACATTTGCATACGTTTTCCCATTAAGATGGTTTTGCAGCGAACGAAAAATATAATAATCTGATGGAGCCATATCTGGAGAATATGGTGGGTGGGGAAGA
>NW_013906506.1:0-343 GCF_000517525.1 Limulus polyphemus | reverse complement strand
AATGTCAAAGACCAACATTAAACAACAATTTTTCTTTGACACTGGTATGTTACTACTTGTTTAAACCTGTTTAAATGTCGTTAATATCTACTGTTGTTTAATGTCAAAGGCCAACATTAAACAACAGTAGATATTAACGACATTCAAACAGGTAGTAACATACCAGTGTCAAAGACCAACATTAAACGACAGTAGATATTAACAGCATTTAATCAGGTAGTAACATACCAGTGTCAAATACCAACATTAAACACCAGTAGATATTAACGACATTTAAACAAGTAGTAACATACCAATGTCAAAGATCAACATTAAACAACAGTATATATTAACGACATTTAAA
>NW_013906505.1:0-241 GCF_000517525.1 Limulus polyphemus | reverse complement strand
GACAAAACGTAAAATGACGGGTAAAGTTCGAAACAATGTAAAAATGACAGGTAAAGTTGGACACAATGTAAAAATGACAGGTAAAGTTCAACACAATGTAAAAATAACAGGTAAAGTTCGACAAAACGTAAAATAACAGGTAAAGTTCGACACAATGTAAAAATGACAGGTAAAGTTCGACACGATGTAAAAATAACAGGTAAAGTTCGACACAACGTAAAATGACGGGTAAAATTCGAAA
>NW_013906504.1:0-241 GCF_000517525.1 Limulus polyphemus | reverse complement strand
AGATTACAGCAGTTGTTGGAGGAAAAAGAAAAGAAACAAGAAGAGAAATTACAGCAGTTGTTGGAGAAAAAAGAAAAGAAACAAGAAGAGAGACAACAACAGTTGCAAGAAAACCTGCAACAGTGGCAGCTCGAACAACAAAATAAACAAGAAGAAAGATTACAGCAGTGGCAAGAAAACCTACAACAATGGCAGCTCGAACAGCAAAATAAACAAGAGAAATTACAACAGTTGTTGAAGG
>NW_013906503.1:0-238 GCF_000517525.1 Limulus polyphemus | reverse complement strand
GTAGTTTGTAAGTATATAAGAAATAGCAACTACAAAAAGGAAAAGTGAATTGAAATAATGTAAAAAAAAAAAAAACTACTGAGTATTTTAAATTGAATTAAACCACCTCGAGAAAATACAATCTCAAACATGAAACCAGACAAATAAAGAAATCACTGCAAAACGAGAAGTGATAGTTCGGTAGAGGTGCATAGAGGGAGTCATGTGTGTCACTTGAGTGTACTATGTTCCTATCATT
>NW_013906502.1:0-241 GCF_000517525.1 Limulus polyphemus | reverse complement strand
CTGAGCAGTTAGATGACTTGTTGCTTCATCTACATGATATAGTAAAGACGTAATGACTACTGAGCAGTTAGATGACTTGTTGCTTCATCTACATGGTATAGTAAAGACGTAATGAATACCGATCAGTTAGATGACTTGTTGCTTCATCTACATGATATAGTAAAGACGTAATGACTACTGAGCAGTTAGATGATCTGTTGCTTCATCTACATTATATAGTAAAGACGTAATGACTACTGAG
>NW_013906501.1:0-241 GCF_000517525.1 Limulus polyphemus | reverse complement strand
TATTACCTCTCGCGTCACGTTGTCCCCTCTTATATATATACCCGCCTACCCTATCTAGTAAATACTAGAGCATTCATGAAAAAACAAGATAGATCTAGAAAATAGAGGGCGCCACACCAGTCACGTGACCTCGATGACGCAACAGGGAGAACTTGGTGCTATGGAAGAAAGAAGTGTAAGGAGAAGCAGACTGGCTGTTTGGATGGAACTTAGTAAAACCCGGAACCACAAAAAATACCTT
>NW_013906500.1:0-278 GCF_000517525.1 Limulus polyphemus | reverse complement strand
TACCAGATGGATAGTGGCTGGTAGGCTTTTAATACTAGATGGATAGTGGCTGGTAGGTCGTTTTAATACAGATGGATAGTGGCTGATAGGTCTTTCATTATAAATGGATAGTGGCTGGTAGGTCTTTTAATACAGATGGATAGTGGCTGGTAGGTCTTTTAATACAGATGGATAGTGGCTGGTAGGTCTTTTAACTACAGATGGATAGTGGCTGGTAGGTCTTTTAATACAGATGGATAGTGGCTGGTAGGTCTTTTAATACAGATGGATAGTGGCTG
>NW_013906499.1:0-241 GCF_000517525.1 Limulus polyphemus | reverse complement strand
TTGTAATCTTGCTGTTGGTAGATGTTTTAGATGTTATGATAATGTTTTCTTTTATATTAGAGGAGTCTATTGTACTCTTGCTGTTGGTAGATGTTATGATAATGTTTTTTTTATATTAGAGTCTATTGTACTCTTGCTGTTGGTAGATGTTTTAGATGTTGTTTTCTTTTATATTAGAGGAGTCTATTGTACTCTTGCTGTTGGTAGATGTTTTAGATGTTATGATATTGTTTTCTTTTAT
>NW_013906498.1:0-241 GCF_000517525.1 Limulus polyphemus | reverse complement strand
ACATCCCTTATGCTTTGGCCCCCTTTTTGCACAACATGTACTGCAGGTCCTGCACCATTCTTAAACATCTTGCCTCATACCTATCCAGTAAATTCTCTGCCATAGGTGACTCAATGTCTTCTTAACTCCGAGATGTCCTCCTGTTACAGTATTATGGGATTGACGCAGCACAACTTCTCGTAACTTTCTCGGTATAACTGTTTGCCAGGTCGTCACTTTTCCATCTGCAGTTTCCCATCTC
>NW_013906497.1:0-241 GCF_000517525.1 Limulus polyphemus | reverse complement strand
GAATAGTCTAAGATTTCAGTGTTTTGTTATTCGTATCCAAAAGGTCAATGTTATACAAATAGAGGGAAAATACTGAATAGTCTGATATTTCAGTGTTTTGTTATTCGTATCCAAAGGTCAGTGTTATACAAATAAAAGGAAAATACTGAATACCGTATATTTCGGAATATAAGGCGCAGCCTTATTTTGAAGACAAAGTTTTGGTGAAAAAAATGCTACAGTCGCATTTGAAAGATTTTTA
>NW_013906496.1:0-241 GCF_000517525.1 Limulus polyphemus | reverse complement strand
ACATTCGGTTTCTAGGTTTGTTTAGTTACACAATTGAAACTTTGTTCCTGACGGTTAACACACATTCGGTTTCCAGGTTTATTTAGATACACAATTGAAACTTTGTTCCTGACGGTTAACACACTTTCGGTCTCCAGGTTTGTTTAGATACACAATTGAAACATTGTTCCTGATGGTTAGCACACTTTCGGTCTCCGGGTTTGTTTAGATACACAATTGAAACATTGTTCCTGATGGTTAG
>NW_013906495.1:0-241 GCF_000517525.1 Limulus polyphemus | reverse complement strand
TGTGATCTTCCATCAGGACAATAGGTGTGATCTTCCATCAGGACAATATCTGTGATCTTCCATCAGTACAATAGGTGTGATCTTCCATCAGGACAATAGGTGTAATATTCCATCAGGACAATAGATGTGATCTTCCATCAGGACAATAGGTGTGATCTTCCATCAGGACAATAGCTGTGATCTTCCATCAGGACAATATCTGTGATCTTCCATCAGTACAATAGGTGTGATCTTCCATCAG
>NW_013906494.1:0-241 GCF_000517525.1 Limulus polyphemus | reverse complement strand
ACCCCCCCCCCACAATCTAGTAGTCTCTCGATAATTCTTGAAGGTTCGAGAAGGACGTGGCGTGATACTAGTCACGTGACCTCGCTGACGCAACAATACGTTATCGCTTATCGTTACGTGGAATGGACTTCACATCATTATTACCTCATTTGTTTGGAAACATGGTAAATGCTTTTATGCTATGTTGTTGTTTGCTTTGAAACGCTGTTAATATTTTTATATTACGTTGTCACTTGTTTTG
>NW_013906493.1:0-238 GCF_000517525.1 Limulus polyphemus | reverse complement strand
AATGTGTACTCTCTATAAGAAGACACAAAATTTAACAATACTGTGTACTGTCAGAAAGATGACACAAGATTTAACAATACTGTGTACTGTCAATAAGAAGACACTAGATTTAACAATACTGTGTACTGTCAATAAGAAGACACAAGATTTAACAATACTGTGTACTATCAAAAGAAGACACAAAATTTAACGATACTGTGTACTGTCAATAAGAAGACACAATTTTTAAGAATATGTA
>NW_013906492.1:0-362 GCF_000517525.1 Limulus polyphemus | reverse complement strand
CATCTCAACATTTTATCACCCCATTATTTATCAGTCATTTCAACATTTTATCATCTCATTTATCAGTCATCTCAACATTTTATCATTTCATTATTTAACAGTCATCTCAACAATTTATCAACTCATTATTTGATTGTCATCTCAACATTTTATCATCTCATTTATCAGTAATCTCAACATTTTATCATCTCATTATTTGTCAGTCATCTAACATTTTATCATCTCATTATTTATCAGTCATCTCAACATTTTATCATCTCATTATTTAACATTCATCTCAACCATTTATCAACTCATTATTTGTTCGTCATCTCAACATTTTATCATCTCATTTATCAGTCATCTCAAAATTTTATCATCCT
>NW_013906491.1:0-241 GCF_000517525.1 Limulus polyphemus | reverse complement strand
TAGTACAGTTAGTGTAAACAGTACAGTTAGTGTAAATAGTACAGTCAGTATAAATAGTACAGTCAGTGTAAATAGTACAGTCAGTGTAAATAGTACAGTTAGTGTAAACAGTACAGTTAGTGTAAATAGTACAGTTAGTGTAAACAGTACAGTTAGTGTAAATAGTACAGTCAGTATAAATAGTACAGTCATTGTAAATAGTACAGTGAGTGTAAATAGTACAGTTAGTGTAAACAGTACA
>NW_013906490.1:0-241 GCF_000517525.1 Limulus polyphemus | reverse complement strand
CTTGTGTCTTCTTATTGACAGTACACAGAATCGATAAATCCTGTATCTTCTTATTGACAGGACACAGTATTGTTAAATCTTATCTCTTCTTATTGACAATACACAGTATCGTTAAATCTTGTGTCATCTTGTTGACAGTACACAGTATTGTTATATCCTGTATCTTCTTATTGACAGGACACAGTATTGTTGAATCTTGTGTCTTCTTATTGACAGTACACATTATTGATAAATCCTTTAT
>NW_013906489.1:0-515 GCF_000517525.1 Limulus polyphemus | reverse complement strand
ATTATAGATGGATAGTGGCTGGTATGTCTTTTAACAGAGATGGATAGTGTCTGGTAGGTCTTTCATAATATATATATAGTGGCTGGTAGGTCTTTAATACAGATGGATAGTGGCTGGTAGGTCTTTTAATACAGATGGATAGTGGCTGGTAGGTAACCACTATCCATATATAATGAAAGGGTAGGTCTTTAATTATATATGGATAGTGGCTGGTAGGTCTTTTAGTATAGATAGATTGTAACTGGTAGGTCGTTGATTATAGATGGATAGTTTCTGGTATGTCTTTTAATATAGGTGGATAGTGGCTGGTAGGTCTTTTAATACAGATGGATAGTGGCTGGGAGGTCTTTTAATACAAATGGATAGTGGCTGGTAGGTCTTTTAAAACAGATGGATAGTGGCTGATAGGTCTTTCATTTTATATGGATATTGGCTGGACCAGCCACTATCAATCTGTATTAAAAGACCTACCAGCCACTATCCATCTGTATTAAAAGACCTAAGGTCTTTTAATA
>NW_013906488.1:0-210 GCF_000517525.1 Limulus polyphemus | reverse complement strand
GTAACATAAACGACCATACAAATTGCAAAACTAATATTACAAAGATTGTATTTGGATAGTAAAAACGCAAGGATGAAACGAACCTTCATAAAAAATTTCGAGAAGATCCGTTGAAATTTAATGAAATACTGGTACAATGCGCAAAACCTGCCATAACTCTCTTAGAACGAAGTGTAGCATGGTGAAACTTTGCATGTAATTTCGGATCGA
>NW_013906487.1:0-483 GCF_000517525.1 Limulus polyphemus | reverse complement strand
GTCCACGTATGATATATGTGAGTGAGACTGTTTGATATAGTGTTTGTCCACGTATGATATATGTGAGTGAGACTGTTTGATATAGTGTTTGTCCACGTATGATATATGTGAGTGAGACTATTTGATATAGTGTTTGTCCACTTATGATATATGTGAGTGAGACTGTTTGATATAGTGTTTGTCCACGTATGATATATGTGAGTGAGACTATTTGATATAGTGTTTGTCCACGTATGATATATGTGAGTGAGACTTTTTGTGCTTAGTTCTGCTAAATGTGAAATAACTCAGTATATCTTCATTAGTGGGGGACGTTATTCGTAACCTTTTTTAGTTCCAATAAGAGACGAACTTCCAGTGATTAAAATGAGAAGCTATTTACGCGGGTAAAGTTATGACCACTTTATTATATAATTGTATGGAATCGAATATGATATGGAATTGTTGGTTATTTTTTTTTTATCTAATGCTGTACGGTTTGGC
>NW_013906486.1:0-241 GCF_000517525.1 Limulus polyphemus | reverse complement strand
CTAATCATAGTTTTTACAGTTTATATGTAACCCCCAGTCTGCCATCCAGAGTTTCTAATCATAGTTTTACACTTTATATCTAATCCCTAGTCTGACATCTGAAGTTTATAATCATAGTTTTACACTTTATATCTAACCCCTAGTCTGACATCTGGAGTTTCTAATCATAGTTTTACACTTTATATCTAACCCCTAGTCTGACATCTGGAGTTTCTAATCATAGTTTTACACTTTATATCTG
>NW_013906485.1:0-239 GCF_000517525.1 Limulus polyphemus | reverse complement strand
ACTTGTGTCGCTAAAGTTTCGTCAGAACGAAGTTACGGAAAATTAACTAACGAACGGAGACGTAACAAATTGGTGTCAGAGAGTGGGATAAAAAAAATGGAAACGAGAAGCGGCAAATCAAATTACAGCTTAGCAGATTTGATGGCAACAATACAAGAGCAGCAAAAGAAACAAGAAGAGAGACAACAGCAGTTGCAGAAAACCTGCAACAGTGGCAGCTCGAACAACAAAATAAACAA
>NW_013906484.1:0-240 GCF_000517525.1 Limulus polyphemus | reverse complement strand
TTCTAAACCACGACACGTTATTCTGAACTACTACTCTTCTAAACCACGACACGTTATTCTGAACTACTACTCTTCTAAACCACGACACGTTATTCCGAGCTACTACTCTTCTAAACCACGACACGTTATTCCGAGATACTACTCTTCTAAACAACGACACGTTATTCCGAGCTACTACTCTTCTAAACCACGACACGTTATTCCGAGCTACTACTCTTCTGAACCACGACATATTATTTC
>NW_013906483.1:0-241 GCF_000517525.1 Limulus polyphemus | reverse complement strand
TTCAGTTTGTTTAACTACAAACAAACAGATTGTGAATCTGAGGGTTCCAGTTCGCGTCTCGTTGCCGCAAGAAACGCGCTTCACATTTGGGGTCAGGGTGCATTAAAAGAGGGCGGTCAAATCCCAGTGTTCGGTCAGACAAGAGTAGCCCATGAGTTTGCAATGTGTGCTGCTGTTGCCTTTCTTCCATTGTTATCAGTTCAAAAGTAGGGACGGCTATGCGCAGGTAGCCCCCTATGTA
>NW_013906482.1:0-396 GCF_000517525.1 Limulus polyphemus | reverse complement strand
CTTTTTAGTCACTGTACGCAGACCAATTTGTCTTTAATCACTGTACATAAGTCAATTAGTTCGTAATCACTACGCAGGTCAATTTGTTTTTAGTCGCTCTACTTAGGTCATATTGATTTTAGTCACTGTACACATGTCAATTTGTTTTTAGTTTCTTTACATAGGTCAACTTGTTTTTAGTCAATGTACACAGGTCAATTTCTTTTTAGTCACTGTACACAGGTCAATTTGTTTTTAGTCGCTGTACACAGATTAATTTGTTTGAGTCACTGTACACAACTCAATTTGTTTTTAGTCAATGGACACAGGTCAATTTGTTTTACTCAATGTACACAGGTCAATTTGTTTTTAGTCACTGTACACAGGTCAATTTGTTTTTGGTTCTAATGTACACAT
>NW_013906481.1:0-240 GCF_000517525.1 Limulus polyphemus | reverse complement strand
TTTGAAAACACAACCTTAACTTACTGTCTAATGCTACAGTACAGCAAGTACTGGTAAGTGTGAAAGACAAGATCTGTTACACTGTAGCAAGTACTGGTAAGTGTGAAAGACAGGTTGTGCTACAATGCAGCAAGTACTGATAAGTGTGAAAGACAGGTTGTGCTACAATGCAGCAAGTACTGATAAGTGTGAAAGACAGGTTGTGCTACAATGCAGCAAGTACTGATAAGTGTGAAAGAC
>NW_013906480.1:0-241 GCF_000517525.1 Limulus polyphemus | reverse complement strand
ACTGATTGTTACCTCGGTATTACTGATGATATATTCCACTGATTGTTACCTAGGTATTACTAATGATATATTCCACTGACTGTTACCTAGGTATTACTAATGATATATTTCACTGATTGTTACCTAGGTATTACCGATGATATATTTCACTGATTGTTACCTAGGTACTACTGATGATATATTTCACTGATTGTTACCTAGGTATTACCGATGATATATTTCACTGATTGTTACCTAGGTA
>NW_013906479.1:0-241 GCF_000517525.1 Limulus polyphemus | reverse complement strand
CAGTATTGTTAAATCTTGGGTCTTGTTATTGACAGTACACAGTATCGTTAAATCTTTTGTCTTGTTATTGACAGTACACAGTATCGTTAAATCTTGTGTCTTCTTATTGACAGTACACAGTATCGTAAAATCTTGTGTCTTTTTATTGACAGGACACATTATTGTTAAATCTTGTGTTTTCTTACTGACAGTACACATTATCGTTGAATATTGTGTCTTCTTATTGACAGTACACAGTATT
>NW_013906478.1:0-241 GCF_000517525.1 Limulus polyphemus | reverse complement strand
ATGTTAAACGAAACCGATGTTCCCAGTTTCGATGTAACCTCTGTAGATTGTACTTTTAACTGCAAAACAAATATGCTTGGTTGTGCTGTTATCAATTTAGATGAAGCACAAGATAACTATGATCAAGCATTTCAACAACTGTTGCCAATAAGACTGCTATTTTTATTTATCTTACATTCAGGAAGAGACATTGATGAGTTGTGAATTCAACAACTACAAAATAAATTTGCTATTTTAACTA
>NW_013906477.1:0-241 GCF_000517525.1 Limulus polyphemus | reverse complement strand
TAACTGCCATAACTCCAAGAGGAAAGAAAGAACCAAGACGCCTGAAATGTTGCACACATACAAAGGGTGTGCACCTGGGTATTCCATATCTTATCCACATCCGTGCACATCTTTTTAATGAGACAATCTTATGAAAAAAACACATAAAAAAGAAGTGGTTCCATATATAAAAATTTCTAAGATATAGAAAGGTCAATGCGTTTTAAGAATAATGTGTTCCAAAAACGGCTTTCATATGCTG
>NW_013906476.1:0-241 GCF_000517525.1 Limulus polyphemus | reverse complement strand
AAATCTCCCGGTGGAACAGAGGTAAGTCTTCGGATTTACAAGTACTAAAATCACGGATTCAATTCACCTCGGTAGACCCAACAGAAAGCACGATGTGGCTTTGCTATAATAAAACACACACACACACTCTTCCAATAATGTTAATTAATATTGTTTAAAAATTCTGCTTGAGTGAGTTGTTTTTGATAATGTGGCAGCATTTTCTTTAATATACACTGAGTGGTCACAAGTAAATAGACAC
>NW_013906475.1:0-240 GCF_000517525.1 Limulus polyphemus | reverse complement strand
CTTGTGTCTTCTTATTGACAGTACACAGTATCGTTAAATCTTGTGTCTTCTTATTGACAGTACACAGTATCGTTAAATCTTGTGTCTTCTTATTGTAGAGTACACAGTATCGTTAGTACACTTGTGTCTTCTTATTGACAGTACACAGTATCGTTAAATCTTGTGTCTTCTTATCGACAGTACACAGTATTGTTAATTCTTGTGGCTTGTTAGTGATAGTACACAGTATTCTTATATCTT
>NW_013906474.1:0-241 GCF_000517525.1 Limulus polyphemus | reverse complement strand
AGCTGCGGGCTCTGTAAGGGGCTTGTCATTGTCTGGGGCTGGTTAAGTCGATGGTTAATGTATCCTTCTTGTGTAAAAGACAAAAAGTCGTCGTTTAACGTATCTAATTCGCTTTTAAATTTACTAATGTTTTCCATTTGTACTTCTTGCCACTGTTGTAGTCTCTCTTCTTGTTTCTTTTCTTTTTTCCTCCAACAACTGCTGTAACTTCTCTTCTTGTTTATTTTCTTTCTTTTCTAAC
>NW_013906473.1:0-241 GCF_000517525.1 Limulus polyphemus | reverse complement strand
ATCAGACTGTGAGTGAAGTGGCGTTGTCCTGGTCTTTCGGATGCCAAACAACTTGCAACATTCTTGGAACACAGCTGATTCAAAGTACGGCCTTGATCTGAATGCAGTTCATATGGCATACCAAATCTGAAGAAGAAGTCACTAATAGCCGAAGCTACAGTTGTAGCTTCCTGATTTGGTATTGCCTATCCCTCAGGCCACTTGGTGAAATAATCCATCACCACACAAATGTACTTGTTTT
>NW_013906472.1:0-240 GCF_000517525.1 Limulus polyphemus | reverse complement strand
GGAATCGTTAACTTACCGAATAGTGAAGAAATAGATACTTGAAGGTCTTCATGCTCTAATCATTCTACCCCCTGTGGCACAGCGGTATGTCTGCGGACTTACAACGCTAGAAACCGGGTTTCGATACCAGTGGTAGGCAGAGCACAGATAGCCAATTGTGTAGCTTTGTGCTTAATTACACACAATAACTAATTATTCTAATACATAATTTATTCATTTTGTTCAACCTTTATGTTGGTT
>NW_013906471.1:0-241 GCF_000517525.1 Limulus polyphemus | reverse complement strand
CCTTCACTCACCAAATGCTTCTGTGACTAGTACTTATTTGTATCTTACTTCGGACAGGAAAATTGGAAAAAAATAACATGAAAAGTGCTGCCGTTCAGGTGAAATAGGTAAACTGAAACATCATACCCACCACCCCTTCACTCACCAAATGCTTCTGTGACTAGTACTTATTTGTATCTTACTTCGGACGGGAAAATTGGAAAAAATAACATAAAAAGTGCTGCCGTTCATGTGAAATGGG
>NW_013906470.1:0-241 GCF_000517525.1 Limulus polyphemus | reverse complement strand
ACTGTGACTAAACTAGAATTACTAGCAAGGTAAAGTATACTGTGACTAAACTAGAATTACTAGCAAGGTAAAGTATACTGTGACTAAACTAGAATTACTAGCAAGGTAAAGTATACTGTAACTACACTAGAATTACTAGCAAGGTAAAGTATACTGTGACTAAACTAGAATTACTAGCAAGGTAAAGTATACTGTAACTAAACTAGAATTACTAGCAAGGTAAAGTATACTGTAACTAAAC
>NW_013906469.1:0-241 GCF_000517525.1 Limulus polyphemus | reverse complement strand
CGATGATGGAACATTTACTGATGAAGCAGATGAACCCCACATGAAGCAGAAGCCAATGAGACGGAGACCGGTACGGAAGAAGATACCTCCCGTAAAATTAAGAGACTTTGTTGAATTGTAATTTTGTCTTTGTAATTCTGTACAGTTAATTAAGTTATTGTTAATTGTTATTGGTTTATTGTATGTGGTTATTGTTCGGGACCAACAATATTAAGGAGGGGCAGTGTTGCATCATCGAGGT
>NW_013906468.1:0-417 GCF_000517525.1 Limulus polyphemus | reverse complement strand
ATTTCTTGTTTAACCAGACTTACACGTTCACCGAGTGAGGACGCTATGCAGTATATGTCCATTTCTTTATTTAACCAGACTTACACGTTTAAACTAATTAAAACGGAGGTTTAGGAATATTAATTATCACATACGTTTAATAGATCACTAAAGTTACTGCAGAAGCGTAGAGAGACCACTCGAATATTCTAAACAAGACTAAAAGGGCCACTATCTGTTCGAATTTTTATTTTAAAACAAACACTCAACTTTTATGTAAACCACTCAAGTTCTTTGTGTGGAAAAGAAGGTCCACTTTTTTTTTGAAAAAGACACCCCCCCCCCCGTCCTATGTAGTATGTTTTTGAGCTTGTTGTATTTTCATTATCATACATTTTACCGGATATTTTGTGTTAAATATAGAATGGCCATCAAACC
>NW_013906467.1:0-237 GCF_000517525.1 Limulus polyphemus | reverse complement strand
CAAGATTTAACGATACTGTGTACTGTCAATAAAAAGCACAAGATTTTAACAATACTGTGTACTGTCAATAAGAAGCACTCAAGATTTAACAATAGTGTGTACTGTCAAATAAGAAGACACAAGATTTTAACAAACTGTGTACTGTCAATAAGAAGACACACGATTTAGCAATACTGTGTACTTTCAATAAAAGTACACAAGATTTAACGATACTGTGTACTGTCAATAAGAAGACAC
>NW_013906466.1:0-262 GCF_000517525.1 Limulus polyphemus | reverse complement strand
GTTTACAATATTAATAAATACAAAAAAAAGTAAAATCGAAGCTACCCGAAATTTTCTTAACAGGTTATGGAATAACTATTGGGAATATTGATGAAAGGATGTCCATTTTGGAAATCTTACACCAAGGGCATCTTTGTATTGAAATATGAGGAAAAACAATTTTTTTCAAAATTTGTGAAAAAACATGGGCTATAGGCTTAGGTTTTTGTTAAAAATATGAATTTTTTTGGAAAATGGAAAAAATTCGTCGGAAAACTTAAAA
>NW_013906465.1:0-241 GCF_000517525.1 Limulus polyphemus | reverse complement strand
AATCTTTAATGTCCTTTTGGAGGTTGCAATGGTACGATACTGGACTCAACCTGTGATCAAGTGAAAAGTCCATAGTTTCCTTGGTTTGTATTTTGTGGCCAACTTATCTAAGATTACTACACTAACATCTGTTCTTACTAAAGATGATGTACATCTTCTCTCCTTAAAGCATGCTCTAGTTGAAACTCCAGTGTTTCCTGTCCTTAAAACATGCTGTAGTTGAAACTCCAGTATTTCCTCT
>NW_013906464.1:0-239 GCF_000517525.1 Limulus polyphemus | reverse complement strand
TTTTACTTTCGCTGCAACGCCATCTTAATGGGAAAACGTATGCAAATATGGAAAGTGTTAAAAAGGACATCGACTTGTTTTTGCTTCAAAGCTAAGTGATTTATTTAATCAGGGCATTAACAACCTGATTGTAAGATGGAAAGCATCATCGAATGTTTTGTTTGAGATATAAGTTGTTCGGGTTTCTTCATAAAAAAAGCGACATTAATTTATTGATCACTTAATATAATAATAAGATT
>NW_013906463.1:0-558 GCF_000517525.1 Limulus polyphemus | reverse complement strand
CAGTGACAAAAGTATATTTGTATTTGTATCGCTTATAGTGACAAGAGTATATTTGTATTTGTATTGCTTATCGTGACAAGAGTATATTTGTATTTGTATTGCTTATAGTGACAAGAGTATATTTGTATTTGTAACTCTTATCACTATAAGCAATACAAATATACTCTTTCCACGATAAGCAATACAAATACAAATATACTCTTGTCACTATAAGCAATACAAATATACTCTTGTCACTACAAGCAATACAAATACAAATACACTCTTGTCACGATAAGCAATACAAATATACTCTTGTCACTATAAGCAATACAAATATACTCTTTTCATCAGAAGCAATACAAATAAAAATATACTCTTGCCATGAAAAACAATACAAATACAAATATGCTTATCGTGGAAAGAGTATATTTGTATTGCTTATAGTGACAAGAGTGTATTTGTATTTGTATTGCTAATCGTGGCAAGATTATATTTGTATTGGTATTGCTTTAAGTGAAGAGAGTATATTTGGATTTGTATTGCTTATACCAACAAGAGTATGTTTGAATTTGTATT
>NW_013906462.1:0-241 GCF_000517525.1 Limulus polyphemus | reverse complement strand
TGGCGACAGAACACAAAGAATAAATAATTTGCATTTTTAATTAAAATGGGTGGCAACAGAACACAAACAATAAATAATTTGCATTTTTAATTTCTTTCTTGTTTTGTGCTTTTTTTTAATTTTACCATTCAAAAAAAACATCGCTCACTGTACATTATTCTCCAAATACTATTTTGTGTCACATTTTCATTTAAAAGTTAATTTTAAATCACCTTTTCAACTTGTGTTGATCTCTACGCTA
>NW_013906461.1:0-240 GCF_000517525.1 Limulus polyphemus | reverse complement strand
AGTACTCAGTATCGTTAAATCTTGTGTTTTCTTATTGACAGTACACAGTATTCATAAATCCTGTATCTTATTATTGTCAGGACACAGTATTGTTAAATCTTGTGTCTTTTTTTTGACAGTACAAAATATTGATAAATCATGTATCTTCTTATTGACAGTACACAGTATCGTTAAATCTTGTGTATTCTTATTGACAGTACACAGTAATGATAAATTCTGTGACTTCTTATTGACAGGACT
>NW_013906460.1:0-239 GCF_000517525.1 Limulus polyphemus | reverse complement strand
CTAATAGCCGAAGCTACAGTTGTAGCTTCCCGATTTGGTATTGCATATGCCTCAAGCCACTTGGAGGAATAATTCATCACCACACAAGTAAACTTGTTTCCAGCACGAGTTTGGGGCAAAGAACCAGCAATGTCAACGGCTACTCTTTCCATTGGTGCACCAACTTGATATAACTTCATTGGAGCACGTCCCTTATGCTTGGGTTCCCTTTTAGCACAATATGTACTGCAGGTCCTGCA
>NW_013906459.1:0-241 GCF_000517525.1 Limulus polyphemus | reverse complement strand
GCTACAAGTCAACCTTACTGTAGTTATTAGTGATGTACTACAAGTCAACCTTACTGTAGTTATTAGTGATGTACTACAAGTCAACCTTACTGTAGTTATTAGTGGTGTACTATAGGTTAACCTTACTGTAGTTATTAGTGGTGTACTACATGCCAGCCTTGATGTAATTATTAGTGGTGTACTACAGGCCAGTATCTCTTTAGTTATTAGTGATGTACTACAGGCCAACGTTGCTGTAGTT
>NW_013906458.1:0-241 GCF_000517525.1 Limulus polyphemus | reverse complement strand
TGTTACAGATGAAGTAAGTTGTGACTTGCTAAATACTTTCTATTCAGTTAGGTTACAGATGAAGTAAGTTGTGACTTGCTAAAGACTTTCTATTCAGTTAGGTTACAGATGGAATAAGTTGTGACTTGCTAAATACTTTCTATCCAAGTCTTGTTACAGATGAAGTAAGTTGTGACTTGCTAAAGACTTTCTATTCAGTTAGGTTACAGATGAAGTAAGTTGTGACTTGCTAAAGACTTTC
>NW_013906457.1:0-302 GCF_000517525.1 Limulus polyphemus | reverse complement strand
GTTAGTTGTGAATTAAACGTTCAAACTCTGTCACTATACGAATATTAAACAAACTGTTAGTTGTGAATTAAACGTTCAAACTCTGTCACTATACGAATATTAAACAAACTGTTAGTTGTGGATTAAACGTTCAAACTCTGTCACTATACGAATATTAAACAAATTGTTAGTTGTGGATTAAACGTTCAAACTCTGTCACTATACGAATATTAAACAAGCTGTTAGTTGTGAATTAAACGTTCAAACTCTGTCACTATACGAATATTAAACAAGCTGTTAGTTGTGGATTAAACGTTCAAACT
>NW_013906456.1:0-240 GCF_000517525.1 Limulus polyphemus | reverse complement strand
ATTAGAAAGAAAGATGATTATTTCTTCAATAACGTAGAACGAGCCATAATGTAAAAAAAAAAAACTTAACGTTTTGCTACATGCTTCGACTTGACTACATGTTTCCAGAAGTTGACAGTGAACCTAAAAATGTGAAAAACAGTATGTCTTAATACAGGATACAACTGGTACTTTTGTTTAATGTATTGGCACTGATAATAAAATAGGAGAGAGAGACAAACACAAAGAGACTGATATATA
>NW_013906455.1:0-241 GCF_000517525.1 Limulus polyphemus | reverse complement strand
TTCTATGTTACCTTACAACACTTCAGATGGTGTTAAAACATGGGTTCTATGTTACAACACTTCAGATGGTGTTAAAACTTGGGTTCTATGTTACCTTACAACACTTCAGATGGTGTTAAAACATGGGTTCTATGTTACCTTACAACACTTCAGATGGTGTTAAAACATGGGTTCAATGTTACCTTGCAACACTTCAGATGGTGTTAAAACTTGGGTTCTAAGTTACCTTACAACACTTCAG
>NW_013906454.1:0-240 GCF_000517525.1 Limulus polyphemus | reverse complement strand
GGCCTACAGCCAAGTGCATAAAAATTTATCATGAAAGTAAAATATCGATTCAATTTTAAACTTAAATCGTTTCTGAATTAATCTATTTTCTTTAATAAACGGAGACACTAAGTTAAGAAATCAACAAATATTTTTCCAGTTTTGTTGTCTGTACATTTCGTTTTATACTTTCAGTACATATACTAACAACAATATTAGGTTATACTTTTATTGCTAAGCAACGTGACATAAAAAGTCATT
>NW_013906453.1:0-240 GCF_000517525.1 Limulus polyphemus | reverse complement strand
ACGGAAACATTATAAGGGTGTAGATCGAGTCATGTTATTCGATTTAAGTAGCCCAACAGTTGGCGGTGGGTGATGTTGTTAGCTGTCTTTCTTCTAGTGTGTAAGTTCAAACTAATGAAGGCTAGCATAGCTATCTCTTGTATAGCTTTAACCAAATATACAAAACATATGAAACCAAACTTGAATGAGGTGAATCCAAGTACTGCTTTATAGTTAAAAACATAGTGTTGATAAAATATA
>NW_013906452.1:0-241 GCF_000517525.1 Limulus polyphemus | reverse complement strand
GTTTGGGGTGACGGGGATTCGAACCCGCGACCCGCAGATTGCGAGTTGAGCGACCTAACCATCTGGCCATCCCGGGCCATTTAACATTGTCCTCAGTTTAAAACTTTGCTTGAACTTTAACCCACCTATTTATTTATTCAACTCAAAAATTGAAAAAACTGCTTTAGAGAAAGAAAACATAGCAAAGCCAGCAGATCTGAATTAAGTAACCATAACAGCGCCTCTCTATAGTAAGACTGCC
>NW_013906451.1:0-241 GCF_000517525.1 Limulus polyphemus | reverse complement strand
ACTGTACGGGGTAAGTACGAGTGTTTCATTAACATGGAATACTGTACGGGGTAAGTACGAGTGTTTCATTAACATGGAATACTGTACGGGGGAAGTACGGGTGTTTCATTAACAGGGAATACTGTACGGCGTAAGTACTGGCGTTTCATTAACAGGGAATACTGTACGACGTAAGTACGAGTGTTTCATTAACAGGGAATACTGTACAGCGTAAGTACGAGTGTTTCATTAACAGGGAATA
>NW_013906450.1:0-241 GCF_000517525.1 Limulus polyphemus | reverse complement strand
AGCTTTTTATCTGACATAACTATGACAACATCAACTATATATCTGACATAACTATGAAAACATCAACTATATATCTGACATATCTAGCACAACATCAACTATATATCTGACATAACTAAGACAACACCAACTATATGTCTGACATATCTAGCACAACATCATCTATATATCTGACATAACTATGAAAACATCAACAATATATATCACATATCTAGGACAACATCAACTATATATCTGACAC
>NW_013906449.1:0-276 GCF_000517525.1 Limulus polyphemus | reverse complement strand
GGACTAACCATGGCTACACTCTCGGAAACAAAGAAACAAGATATCTGGACTAACCATGGCTAGACTCTCGGAAACAAAGAAACAAGATATCTGGACTAACCATGGCTAGACTCTCGGAAACAAAGAAACAAGATATATGGACTAACCATGGCTAGACTCTCGGAAATAAAGAAACAAGATATATGGACTAACCATGGCTAGACTCTCGGAAACAAACAAACAAGATATATGGACTAACCACGGCTAGACTCTCGGAAACAAAGAAACAAGATATCT
>NW_013906448.1:0-241 GCF_000517525.1 Limulus polyphemus | reverse complement strand
GGTTGCAGAGGCGTTGTTTTTCTTGTATTCAAACAGCATTACATACCGAATGTGTGTCTCGTCGTGTGCCATCACTATAAGGAATTAGAGTATACTAAACTGTACACATTATATAGGATACACCCAGTCATATGAAAATACTCCTGTGGCATATGTTACTTATGTATTCCCCTCTTTGACCGTTTTAAGTAGTACATCTCTGACGCATACAAAAGTTATTTACATTTTACTTAATTATTAT
>NW_013906447.1:0-240 GCF_000517525.1 Limulus polyphemus | reverse complement strand
AGCATAAGAGTTTGTTTACCACATGTTTCAGGTTTTATCTACAAGAGTAGGTAATATAATGAAAAAATAAATTGAATGTTGTGTAATGTTCTCTCTCTGTTATAAATTAAATAGTCTCACGAGTACAAAAAACAGAATAGAAGAAATTGATAAATGTGGGATTTATAAAATTCCTTGTATCTGTGGTCAAGCTTATATTGGCAAAATGTGTAGAAATTTATAATTCAGTAATTAAGGAAC
>NW_013906446.1:0-237 GCF_000517525.1 Limulus polyphemus | reverse complement strand
GTGACAGGACATTATGCAAGGTTGTGGGGACCAGTGTGGGTGACTATTGAGCTCATAGGCATGAAGGACAGACACCAAGTATACTTGGCTGATATTGAAGACCATTGCATATTATGGTTGGACTACTTACTACCGAGAAAGTGTGTACTTAATTTCGATAAAATGACGATTGGGAACAACAGAGGCCAAATTCCAATAAGTATTGCTGCATCTGTTGATTTGCATGTCACAGCACTT
>NW_013906445.1:0-239 GCF_000517525.1 Limulus polyphemus | reverse complement strand
GGAGGAATTTTTTTTTAATTTTGAAAAAAAAATTTTTCTTCTTTGAGGGCACTTATTTATAGTCTCAAATGGGTTTGGGGATTTTTTTAATTAAATTTCTCTTTAAACTTCATTAAATAATACAATAATACAATTGAATGTTATGCTACTATTTACAAAAATAAAATCTGAAATTCAATAAAAGATAACTTCTGTATAATTTTTTAAATTCATAAATGTGATTTTACCCTCACGATAAG
>NW_013906444.1:0-241 GCF_000517525.1 Limulus polyphemus | reverse complement strand
CCCATATCAATGTCAACAAAATCTAGTGGAAGGAAGACTAAAAGAACTTTATAACAGTCGACAAAATATAGTTTAAGAAGGAATAAAAATACCATTATGAAAGTCATTAAAATATAGTGTAAGAAAGGCTGAAAATACCGCTATCAAAGTCGAAAATATCTAGTCTAAGAAGGCCTAAAAAGACAGTTATGAAAGTCGACAAAATCGAGTGGAAGAAAACTAATAACACGTTTTCAAAGTC
>NW_013906443.1:0-366 GCF_000517525.1 Limulus polyphemus | reverse complement strand
AGCGATACTGTGTACTGTCAATAAGAAGACACAAGATATAACGATACTGTGTACTGTCACTAAGAAGACACAAGATATAACGATACTGTGTACTGGTTGTGTCTTCTTATTGATATGTTAAATCCATTGTACTGTCAATAAGAAGACACAAGATTTAGAAATACTGTGTACTATCAATAAGAACACACAAGATTTAACAATATTGTGTACTCTCAAAAAGAAGACACAATATTCAAAGTTAATGTGTACTGTCAGTGAGAAAACACAAGATTTAACAGTAATTTATCCTTTCAATAAGAAGACACAAGATTTAACAGTAATGTGTCCTGTCAATAAGAAGACACAAGATTTAACGATACTGTGTAC
>NW_013906442.1:0-241 GCF_000517525.1 Limulus polyphemus | reverse complement strand
TGTATTTTTAGTCTTTCTTACACTACATTTTAATGACTTTCGTAATGGTATTTTAATCCTTCTTAAACTTTATTTTGTCGACTGTTATAACGGTCTTTTAGTCCTCCGTCCACTAAATTTTGTTGACATTGATATCGGTCCTTTTAGTCAGTTTTCCAATATATTTTTTCGACTGTTATAACGGACTTTTGGTCTTCCTTCCTCCAGATTTTGTTGACATTGATAAGGGTCCTTTTAGTTC
>NW_013906441.1:0-241 GCF_000517525.1 Limulus polyphemus | reverse complement strand
TCACCCGATCTCCTCAAGTTGTTGCTGAGGGATCAGTTCGTAGATGCCTTAGACAGTCACAACTTAAGATACAAGTGAAGCAAGCACACCCCTCTACCATGCAGGATGCAATGGCCAGAGCTCTCGAATTTGAATCTTACGTTAAGTCCAGCACAGAGGTACCGAGGTTGGTACAGTCATCAGGATTCAAGGCCAGAAAAAGGTAGCTTTCAGAGAGGTTTGAGGGACTTTGCTGGCATTG
>NW_013906440.1:0-241 GCF_000517525.1 Limulus polyphemus | reverse complement strand
TAAATAATAATATCCCCAATGGTGCAACATTAAATGAATAACTCAGTATAAAGCCAGGATCTAAATAATAATATTCCCAATACTGCAACATTAAATTAATAACTCAGTATAAAGCTAGGATCTAAATAGTAATATACCCAATACTGCAACATTAAATGAATAACTCAGTATAAAGCTTGGTTCTAAATAATATTCCCAATACTGTAATATTAAATGAATAGATCCTAGCTCTGTACCAAGT
>NW_013906439.1:0-240 GCF_000517525.1 Limulus polyphemus | reverse complement strand
ATTGTTAATTGTTATTGGTTTATTGTATGTGGTTATTGTTCGGGACGAACAATATTAAGGAGGGGGCAGTGTTGCGTCATCGAGATCACGTGACAATTCTCACGCTCTCTTTTCTAGAACTATCCCGTATCTTGGCGAATGGTCTAGTAATTACTAGAAATAGGGTACGCTGGTATATAAAAGAGGGGAATGTAATGTGTGTAGATAGTGAGTAATCGATCTGCGGTCGGAGTATTATTG
>NW_013906438.1:0-241 GCF_000517525.1 Limulus polyphemus | reverse complement strand
TTGGGTCTATCTGCTTCAGTCCATTTTTACTTGTTGGAAACCTGACTTTAAGTCCAGAGTTGAAAATCACCTGGATCCACTTATGGCATCAAGAGTATCATCAATTCTTGGCAGTGGGTATGAGTCTTTTTCGGTTATACTGTTAAGAGCCCTGAAGTCCACACAGCAACGTTGGGTCCCATCCTTCTTCTGGACTAATACGACAGGAGCTGACCAGGGACTATCTGATTTTTCAACTATC
>NW_013906437.1:0-474 GCF_000517525.1 Limulus polyphemus | reverse complement strand
TAGAAATCATACTTTCACTCAGAATAGGTATCAACAAATCATACTTCTCACCAGGCTTCCAATAAATAAATCATACTTCTCACTCAGAATAGGTATCAAAATATCATACTTCTCACCAGGCTACCAATCAACAAATCATACTTCTCACACAAAATGATTTGTTGATACCTACTAATCAGGCTACCAATCAAGAAATCATACTTCTCTCCAGACTACCAATCATCAAATCATACTTCTCTCCAGACTACCAATCATCAATTCATACTTCTCACTCAGAATAGGTATCAATAAATCATACTTCTCACCAGGCTACCAATCTACAAATCATACTCTTCACTCAGGATAAATGTCAACAAATCATACTTCTAACCAGGCTTCCAATCAACAATTCATACTTCTCACTCAGAAAAGGTATCAACAAATCATACTTCTAACCAGGCAACCAATCAACAAATCATACGTCTCACACAGAAT
>NW_013906436.1:0-240 GCF_000517525.1 Limulus polyphemus | reverse complement strand
GTAAACCTGGTTCATGTCAGATAGATAGAATACTCGATAGGAAAACGTAAACCTGGTACATGTCGGATAGACAGAATACTCGATTGGAAAAAGTAAACCTGGTTCATGTCAGATAGACAGACTACTCGATAGGAAAAACGTAAACCTGGTTCATGTCGGATAGACAGACTACTCGATAGGAAAACGTAAACCTGGTTCATGTCGGATAGACAGAATACTCGATAGGAGGAACGTAAACCT
>NW_013906435.1:0-241 GCF_000517525.1 Limulus polyphemus | reverse complement strand
CAAAACTATTTATTAGCTTAGCTGACAGAAGGCAAAACTATTTATTAGTTCAGCTGACAGAAGGCAAAACTAATTATTAGCTTAGCTGACAGAAGGCAAAACTACTTATTAGCTTAGCTGACAGAAAGCAAAACTACTTATTAGCTTAGCTGACAGAAAGCAAAACTACTTATTAGCTTAGCTGACAGAAGGCAAAACTATTTATTAGTTCAGCTGACAGAAAGCAAAACTACTTATTAGC
>NW_013906434.1:0-240 GCF_000517525.1 Limulus polyphemus | reverse complement strand
ACTCACGAACACCTAGGTGTAACTCTAGTTACCGAATTTATAACCACCATACTCATCTTGGCCTTACTTGGTACAACTACTCCATGAACACTTAGGTGTAACTCTAGTTACCGAATTTATAACCACCATACTCATCTTTAGCGTTACTTGGCACAACTACTCCATGAACACCTAGGTGTAACTATAGTTACCAAATTTATAACCACCATACTCGTTTTTACCGTTATTTGGTACAGCAAC
>NW_013906433.1:0-241 GCF_000517525.1 Limulus polyphemus | reverse complement strand
GGGATGTTTATTATCGTTGTAGAGTTCATGAACCGTTGTATTATGTATGGGATTAGAGGTATGAAGTACTGTTTGATGATGTTTATAATTGTTGTAGAGTTTATGAACTGTTGTATTATGTATGGGATTAGAGGTATGAAGGACTGTTTGATGATGTTTATAATTGTTGTAGAGTTTATGAACTGTTGTATTTTGTATGGGATTAGAGGTATGAAGGACTGTTTGATGATGTTTATAATTG
>NW_013906432.1:0-241 GCF_000517525.1 Limulus polyphemus | reverse complement strand
ACAATATCTGGAGATCAATTTGCTACACCACCAAATATTACATTCTCGTTGAGTCTTCTTGATACTGTAGATCTGGACAATTTCTGTCATTTGGTACATGGTCGTTTATCCCATGCTTGAGATCAGTTGCAGTCTTCCTTCTGTCCAGAAGGATGCATAAACGAAGATACTTAACATCAGTATCATTGAGTTTAGGTGTTCTGCCTCTTCCTTTCCTATTTTTAAATTGACCTGTCTCGAT
>NW_013906431.1:0-241 GCF_000517525.1 Limulus polyphemus | reverse complement strand
GCTGCTACTAACGGATAGACAATCGATCTGTAGGATTAAGAACACGCTGCTACTAACGGATAGATAATCGGTCTGTAGGATTGAGAACACGCTGCTACTAACGGATAGACAATCGGTTTGTAGGATTAAGAACACGCTGCTACTAACGGATAGACAATCGGTGTGTAGGATTAAGAACACGCTGCTACTAACAGATAGACAATCGGTCTGTAGGATTAAGAACACGCTGCTACTAACGGAT
>NW_013906430.1:0-241 GCF_000517525.1 Limulus polyphemus | reverse complement strand
GTGTGTGTATATATGAAAAGACTTACATTAGTTTATATAAAATCTATACCAGATCTACCTTATTGTTCAGATATTTTCCCACAGTTTTCAGGTTTAAACATTTGTTTTTTGCGAGAACTATTATAAAGTTTGTATCTTGAAACCGAGAAATATATTGGTCATGGCGGATTCACGTAAGTTTTTTGCTAGAAATAGTAAATACTTTGTTTGGCTGATTTTCATTTTCTTTGTATTATTTTAG
>NW_013906429.1:0-240 GCF_000517525.1 Limulus polyphemus | reverse complement strand
TATGGCTTGTTATTGACAGTACATAGTATTGTTAAATCTTGAGTCTTCGTATTGACAGTACACAGTATTGTTAAATCTGGTGTCTTCTTATTGACAGTACATAATGTTAAATCTTGTGTCTTCTTATTGACAGTACACAGTATTATTAAATCTTGTGTCTACTTATTGACAGTACACAGTTTTGTTAAATCTGGTGTCTTCTTATTGACAGTACATAATGTTAAATCTTGTGTCTTCTTA
>NW_013906428.1:0-242 GCF_000517525.1 Limulus polyphemus | reverse complement strand
CAGTATTGTTAAATCTATTGTCTTCTTATTGTACAGTAGACAGTATCGTTAAATCTTGTGTCTTCTTATTGACAGTACACAGTATCGTTAAATCTTGTGTCTTCTTATTGACAGTACACAGTATCGTTAAATCTTGTGTCTTCTTATTGACAGTTCACAGTATCGATAAATCCTATGTCTTCTTATTGAGAGGACACAGTATCGTTAAATCCTGTGTTTTTTTATTGATAGTACACAGTATT
>NW_013906427.1:0-237 GCF_000517525.1 Limulus polyphemus | reverse complement strand
CATCAGCAATACCAAGCGTGGGGTGCATGTATACCCAATTCTATTTTATTACTCATCAGGATCTCTACCAGCCTACCCTCAAGTTGAAATTCTTTTAGACAGGATTAGAATAAATTAATCTATGAGACCTTGAGCATGGTCAAATACATCAGTTGAAAGGGTTTGACAATCCTGAGACCAAAAATGTAATTATATCTCAAATCAGTCAAAAAATTATGAAGTTATGAACTAAAAGCT
>NW_013906426.1:0-241 GCF_000517525.1 Limulus polyphemus | reverse complement strand
AGATGGATAGTGGCTGGTCGGTGTTTATTATACATGGATAGTGGCTGGTAGGTCTTTCTATTATAAATGGATAGTGGCTGGTAGGTCTTTTAATACAGATGGATAGTGGCTGCTAGGTCTTTCATTATATATGGATAGTAGCTGGTAGGTCTTTTAATGTAGATAGATGGTAATTGGTGGTTCTTTTAATATAGATTGATGGTAACTGGTAGTTCTTTGTGATAGATGGATAGTGGCTGGT
>NW_013906425.1:0-240 GCF_000517525.1 Limulus polyphemus | reverse complement strand
GCTTTCAGAAAGCCAATAAAAGAGTAACATAAACGACCATAAAGTCGCAAAATGATAATAGAAGGCTAGAATTTTGCATGTAAATACGCAAGTATGCAACGAACGTTCATACAAATTTGGAGATGATCCGGTCCAAATGGAACGAAGTACTGGTACAAGACGTAAAACCTTCCATAACTCCTTTAAAACAAACAGTAAGAAGGTAAAACTCTGCATTTCTACTACGCAACGTTAAAGTGT
>NW_013906424.1:0-236 GCF_000517525.1 Limulus polyphemus | reverse complement strand
CCATTAGCCATAACCGAACATTGTTACTATTTTATGAGAAACATTATTCATCTAACCATTAGCCAATAGCAAACATTATTAATCTAACCATTAGCCAATACCAAACATTGTTCATCTACCCATTAGGCAATACCAAACACTGTTCATCTAACCATTAGCCAATACCAAACATTGTTCATCTAACCATTAGCCAATACTAAACATTATTTATCTAACCCTTAGCCAATACCAAACAT
>NW_013906423.1:0-241 GCF_000517525.1 Limulus polyphemus | reverse complement strand
AGACACAGGCCATATAGGCATATACTGTTATATGAAACATACAGAGGAATCTGTAGGAGACACAGGCCATGTAGGCATATACTGTTATATGAAACATACAGAGGAATCTGTAGGAGACACATGCCATATAGGCATATACTGTTATATGAAACATACAGAGAAATCTGTAGGAGACACAGTCCATATAGGCATAAACTGTTATATAAAACATACAGAAGAATCTGTAGGAGACATAGGCTAT
>NW_013906422.1:0-241 GCF_000517525.1 Limulus polyphemus | reverse complement strand
CATATCCTTATCAATCAGCTGAAGTCTGGATTTAACACCCTCAACGGTGTTTCATATCCTTATCTATCAGCTGAAGTCTGTATTTAACACCATCAACGGTGTTTCATATCCTTATCAATCAGCTGAAGTCTGGATTTAACACCCTCAACGGTGTTTCATATCCTTAACAATCATCTGAAGTCTGTATTTAACACCCTCAACGGTGTTTCATATCCTTATTAATCAGCTGAAGTCTGGATTT
>NW_013906421.1:0-241 GCF_000517525.1 Limulus polyphemus | reverse complement strand
TTAAAGATGAGTATGGTGGCTATAAATTCGGAATCTAGAGTTACACCTAGGTGTTCATGGAGTAGTTGTACCAAGTAAGGCTAAAGATGAGTATGATGGTTATAAATTTGGTAACTATAGTTACACGTAGGTTTTTATGGAGTAGTTGTACCAAGTAAGGCTAAAAATGAGTATGGTGGTTATATATTCGGTGACAATAGTTACACCTAGATGTTCATGGAGTAGTTGTACCAAGTAAGGA
>NW_013906420.1:0-241 GCF_000517525.1 Limulus polyphemus | reverse complement strand
TAAGAAGACACAAGATTTAACGATACTGTGTACTGTCAATAAGAAGACACAAGATTTAACGATACTGTGTACTGTCAATAAGAAGACACAAGATTTAACGATAGTGTGTACTGTCAATAAGTAAGATAAAAGATTTAACAATACTGTGTACTGTCGATAAGAAGACTACAAGATTTAATAATACTGTGTACTATCACTAACAAGCCTACAAGATTTAACGATAGTGTGTACTGTCAATAAG
>NW_013906419.1:0-241 GCF_000517525.1 Limulus polyphemus | reverse complement strand
GTTTGTTTCAAATGTAACAAACATAAATTTATTTCCTGTTAATTACACATCAACCGTTTGTTTTAAATGTAACAAACATAAATTTATTTACTGTTAATTGCACATCAACCGTTTGTTTTAAATGTAACAAACATAAATTTATTTGCTGTTAATTACACATCAACCGTTTGTTTTAAATGTAACAAAACATAAATTTATTTACTGTTAATTACACATCAACCGTTTGTTTTAAATGTAACAA
>NW_013906418.1:0-239 GCF_000517525.1 Limulus polyphemus | reverse complement strand
AATACAATTAATAAACATAAGTACAACAAATAATAAAATAATAGCCTAATAATACAATTAATAAACATAAGTACACCAAATAAAAAGATAATAGCCTAATAATACAATTAATAAACATACGTACACCAAATAATAAAATAATAGCCTAATAATAGAATTAATAAACATAAGTACACCAAATAATAAAATAATAGCCTGATACAATTAATAAACATAAGTACACCAAATAATAAAATAAC
>NW_013906417.1:0-241 GCF_000517525.1 Limulus polyphemus | reverse complement strand
CGATACTGTGTACTGTCAATAAGAAGACACAAGATTTAACGATACTGTGTATTGTCAATAAGAAGACACAATATTTAACGATAATGTGTACTGTCAGTAAGAAAACAATATTTAACAATAATGTGTCCTTTCCTGCTGTACCGTACATCAGCATTAAATGTACAATTCAGAATCATATGCTAGCCAAATTTAGCTATTTCATGTGAGAATTATTTCTGTAGTACTTTGTTTTCATGTGAAC
>NW_013906416.1:0-240 GCF_000517525.1 Limulus polyphemus | reverse complement strand
CATAGTTTAATATTGTACACAAGGCTGTACCAGACACAAGATTCGTCGTTCAGTATTGTACACAAGGCTATACCAGACACAAGTTTCATAGTTTAATATTGTACACAAGGCTGTACTAGACATAAGTTTCGTAGTTTAATACTGTACTCAAGGTTGTACCAGACACAAGTTTCGTAGTTTAATATTGTACACACGGCTGTACCAGACACAAGTTTCGTAGTTTAGTATTGTACACACGGC
>NW_013906415.1:0-241 GCF_000517525.1 Limulus polyphemus | reverse complement strand
ATATAGAAGTAGTTACATTGATATACAAACACACAGTACTATTATATTTATATAGAAGTAGTTACACGGACATACAACAGACAGTACTATTATATTTATATAGAAGTAGTTACATGGATATACAAACACACAGTACTATTATATTTATATAGAAGTAATTACATGGACATACAACAGACAGTACTGTTATATTTATATAGAAGTAGTTACATGGATATACAACAGACAGTACTATTATATT
>NW_013906414.1:0-241 GCF_000517525.1 Limulus polyphemus | reverse complement strand
CCCAATTTGTTATTTCACACGTCCTACTTGTTATCTCACATGTTCCACTTGTTATATCACACGCCATACTTGTTATCTCACACGTCCCACTAGTTATGTCACACGTCCTACTTGTTATGTCAGACGTCCAATTTGTAATGTCACATGTCTTACTTGTTATATTACATGTCTTACTTATTATGTCACACGCCCCACTTGTTATCTCACACGTTCCACTTGTTAACTCACACGTCCTACTTAC
>NW_013906413.1:0-241 GCF_000517525.1 Limulus polyphemus | reverse complement strand
CACTAGATAACATCTACTAATACGATGACTTACCACAACAATTCACTAGATAACATCTACTAATAAGATTACTTACCACAACACTTCACTAAATAACATCTACTGATAAGATGACTTACTACAACAATTAACAGTATAGCATCTACTAATAAAATGACTTACCACAACAATTAACAATATAGCATCTACTAATACGATGAATTACCACAACAATTAACTAGATAACATCAACTAATACGAT
>NW_013906412.1:0-241 GCF_000517525.1 Limulus polyphemus | reverse complement strand
TACAACACATATAGTATTTACTACAACACATACAGTATTTATTACAACACATACAGTATTTACTACAACACATACAGTATTTACTACAACACATACAGTATTTACTACAACACATACAGTATTTACTATAACACATATAGTATTTACTACAACACATACAGTATTTACTACAACACATATAGTATTTACTACAACACATACGGTATTTACTACAACATATACGGTATTTACTACAACACAT
>NW_013906411.1:0-236 GCF_000517525.1 Limulus polyphemus | reverse complement strand
GAGTAGTTGTACCAAGTTAGGCTAAAGATGAGTATGCTGGTTATAAATTCGGAAACTAAATTTACACCTAGGTGTTCATGGAGTTGTTGTACCAACAAACGCTACAGATGAGTATGGGGGTTATTAATTCGGTAACTAGAGTAACACCTATGTGTTCATGGAGTAGTTGTACCAAGTAAGGCTAAAGATGAGTATGATGGTTATAAATGCGGTAACTATAGATACACCTAGGTGTT
>NW_013906410.1:0-241 GCF_000517525.1 Limulus polyphemus | reverse complement strand
ACTAAAGTCAGCAGTGGGTCATAGAACGATATTAGCTATTGGGTCCTATTTAATCCAGTCGGTCTGACGGAAACACATGCAGATATGTTGTAAATATATGAGTTAATTAACACATTGACTTCAGACTGAAGTCAAGAGAGGGTCATAGAACGATACCAGCTATTGGGTCCTATTTAATCCACTCGGACTTAAGAAAAGATATGTAGATATGTTGCAAATATATGAGTTGATTAACATATTG
>NW_013906409.1:0-241 GCF_000517525.1 Limulus polyphemus | reverse complement strand
CTTCTTATTGACAGTACACAGTATCGTTAAATCTTGTGTCTTCTTATTGACAGTACACAGTATCGTTAAATCTTTTGTCTTCTTATCGACAGTACACAGTATTCTTATAATCTTGTGTCTTCTTATTGACAGTACACAGTATCGTAAATCTTGTGTCTTCTTATTGACAGTACACAGTATCGTTAAATCTTGTGTCTTCTTTTGACAGTACAGAGTATCGTTAAATCTTGTGTCTTCTTAT
>NW_013906408.1:0-240 GCF_000517525.1 Limulus polyphemus | reverse complement strand
ATGTTTTTATCTATGTTGGTCATGTACCTTCATGTTTAATTGTTGTCTTATTGTTTGATATGATGTTTTGTCTTTGTTAGTCGTATAATTAGCGTTTATTGATGTTTTATTTATGTTAGCCGTGTACCTTCATTGTTTAATTGTTGTCTTATTGTTTGAAATGATGTTTTGTCTTTGTTAGTCGTATAATTAGCGTTTATTGATGTTTTTATCTATGTTGGTCATGTACCTTCATTGTTT
>NW_013906407.1:0-241 GCF_000517525.1 Limulus polyphemus | reverse complement strand
CCCTCAAATCACCATGCGTCACGGTCTTAACCTTCAAACCACCATGAGTCACCGTCTTATCCCTCAAACCACCATGCGCCACGGTCTTAACCTTCAAACCACCATGCGTCACGGTCTTAACCCTCAAATCACCATGCGTCACCGTCTTAACCTTCAAACCACCATGTGTCACCGTCTTATCCTTCAAACCACCATACGTCACGGTTTTATCCCCCAAACCACCATGCATCACGGTTTTATC
>NW_013906406.1:0-241 GCF_000517525.1 Limulus polyphemus | reverse complement strand
AACCTAGAGAATATAAGCAACCTTACGAACAATAACAAGACATTAAACCTTAAGAAAGTGTGAACAACCTAGAGAATATATGCAACCTTACAAACAATAATAAGACCTTAAGAAAGTGTGAACAACCTAGAGAATATAAGCAACCTTACGAACAATAATAAGACATTAAACCTTAAGAAAGTGTGAACAACCTAGAGAATATATACAACCTTACAAACAATAATAAGACATTAAACCTTAA
>NW_013906405.1:0-237 GCF_000517525.1 Limulus polyphemus | reverse complement strand
AACAGACTGTAAGTGAACTTGCTGATTTTTTTTTTTTTTTTTTTCTTTTAATGATATACATATTAAGCTATTAAATAAATAAATCAATTTGCTTTGCACACTGATCATTGAAACCATTTTGATCAAACCTATTAACTCTCTCAACATGGGCTGGATCAATTTGACCGACCACGTGACCTCTTTGTACTCATTCAAAGTCTTTATAGATTTGATACTACTAACTTTTAATATAGTGTG
>NW_013906404.1:0-241 GCF_000517525.1 Limulus polyphemus | reverse complement strand
TCGTATGTTTGTAGATTACTATTGTTAGAGTTTACTTTATTATTTACAATTGGTTAATCGTATGCTTGTAGATTACTATTGTTAGAGTTTACTTTATTATTTACAATTGGTTAATCGTATGCTTGTAGATTACTATTGTTAGAGTTTACTTTATTATTTACAATTGGTTAATCGCATGCTTGTAGATTACTATTGTTAGAGTTTACTTTATTATTTACAATTGGTTAATCGTATGCTTGTA
>NW_013906403.1:0-241 GCF_000517525.1 Limulus polyphemus | reverse complement strand
TTTATTGTAAAATCTTTACTACGAAGTTTGCAAAAGCACGATAACTACACATTAAATACACTAAAAAACAAAAAAACACACACACACAAAAACATAACGGTGCTGTCCGAGTCTCTCTAGATGGAGATGAAACAGAAAACTGGAAGACATTCCGAGAAAATAGTTCGCCAGGAAAGACACTTCACTCTCCACTAAAATTTCACCGACTCTCCGGCATTATTTTACAGATCTTTCTGAGTGG
>NW_013906402.1:0-240 GCF_000517525.1 Limulus polyphemus | reverse complement strand
ATTGACAGTACACAGTATCGTTAAATCTTGTGTCTTCTTATTGACAGTACACAGTATCGTTAAATCTTGTGCTTTTTATTGATAGTACACAGTATTGTTAAATCGTGTGTCTACTTATTGACAGTAAACAGTTTGTTAAATCTAGTGTCTTCTTATTGACAGTACATAGTATCGTTAAATCTTGTGTCTTCTTATTGACAGTACACAGTATAGTTAAATCTTGTGTCTTCTTATTGACAG
>NW_013906401.1:0-349 GCF_000517525.1 Limulus polyphemus | reverse complement strand
ACAGAAAACTCAACATTAACCACCACTCTCTAAAGGACAATATGTAACAGAAAACCCCATATTAACCACCATTCTCTAGAAGACAATATATAACAGAAAACTCAACATTAACCACTACTCTCTAGAGGACAGTATGTAACAGAAAACTCCATATTAACCACCATTCTCTAGAGGACAATATATAACAGAAAACTCAACATTAACCACCACTCTCTAAAGGACAATATGTAACAGAAAACTCATATTAACCACCATTCTCTAGAGGACAATATATAACAGAAAACTCAACATTAACCACCACTCTCTAAAGGACAATATGTAACAGAAAACTCCATATTAACCACCATTC
>NW_013906400.1:0-238 GCF_000517525.1 Limulus polyphemus | reverse complement strand
ACTTTAATCAATAACATACAGTTAACTGATAATGAACGCTACATCTTCACCATAGATTTACAGACACACATAGAGGACACCACTCATGTCATTACTTTAATCAATAACATACAGTTAACTGATAATGAACGCTACATCTTAACCATGGATTTACAGACACACATAGAGGACACCACTCATGTCATTACTTCAATCAATAACGTACAGTAAACTGATAATGAACGCTACATCTTCACAA
>NW_013906399.1:0-241 GCF_000517525.1 Limulus polyphemus | reverse complement strand
GGATATGTTATTGGGGACAATATTACGTTATCTCGCTATTTAAAAGTCATTCTTCTATTATAAGGATATGTTGTTGGGGACAATATTACGTTATCTCGCTATTTAAAAGTAATTCTTCTATTACAAGGATATGTTGTTGTGGGCAATATTACGTTACCTCGCTATTTAAAAGTAATTCTTCTATTATAAGAATATGTTGTTGGGGACAATATTACGTTATCTCGCTATTTAAAAGTAATTC
>NW_013906398.1:0-240 GCF_000517525.1 Limulus polyphemus | reverse complement strand
GAATTGTGTGAAACATGTTGGAATCAGTATTCTAGGTTTGTGTGAAACATATTGGAGTCAGTATTCTAGGTTTGTGTGAAACATGTTGAATTCAGTATTCTAGGTTTGTGTGAAACATGTTGGATTCAGTATTCTAGGTTTATGTGAAACATGTTAGAATCAGTATTCTAGGTTTATATGAAACATGTTAGGATCAGTATTCTAGGTTTGTGTGAAACATGTTGGAATCAGTATTCTAGG
>NW_013906397.1:0-242 GCF_000517525.1 Limulus polyphemus | reverse complement strand
AACAAGATTTAACGATACTGTGTACTATTAATAAGAAGACACAAGATTTAACGATACTGTGTACTGTCAATAAGAAGACACAAGATTTAACTATATTGTGTACTGTCAATAAAAAGACACAAGATTTAACAATACTGTGTACTGTCAGTAAGAAAACACAAGATTTAACAATAATGTGTCCTGTCAATAAGAGGACACAAGATTTAACGATACTGTGTACTGTCAATAAGAAGACACAATAT
>NW_013906396.1:0-240 GCF_000517525.1 Limulus polyphemus | reverse complement strand
CTTTTATGACAGTAAACAGTATCGTTAATCTTGTCTTCTTTTGTATAGTACATAGTACTGTTAAATCTTGTGTCTTCTTCTTGAGATTAAACGGTATTGATAAATCTTGTGTCTGCTTATTGACAGTACACAGTATTGGTAAATCTTGTCTTCTTATTGATAGTACACAGTATCGTTAAATCTTGTGTCTTCTTATTGACATTACAAAGTATTGATAAATCCTGTATCTTCTTATTGACA
>NW_013906395.1:0-241 GCF_000517525.1 Limulus polyphemus | reverse complement strand
CGTCTATACTGTAACTGTTCCTTGTCTTCAGTACTTTAACACTGGCAACATGTCTCTACTGTAACTGTTCCTTGTCTTCAGTACTTCAACACTGGCAACACGTCTCTACTGTAACTGTTCCATGTCTTCAGTACTTTAACACTGGCAACATGTCTCTACTGTAACTGTTCCATGTCTTCAGTACTTTAACACTGGCAACACGTCTCTACTGTAACTGTTCCATGTCTTCAGTACTTTAACA
>NW_013906394.1:0-234 GCF_000517525.1 Limulus polyphemus | reverse complement strand
TTTTCTATAAAATTCTAATTTCTTTATTACCTTTGCAAATTTACTACTTATATATATATATATATATTTGTATATTGTTTGTTGTTTTTGAATTTCGCGCAAAGCTACACGAGGGTTATCTGCGCTAGCCGTCCCTAATTTAGCAGTGTACGACTAGAGGGAAGGCAGCTAGTAATCGCCACCTACCGCCAACTCTTGGGCTACTCCTTTACTAACGAATAGTGGGATTGACCG
>NW_013906393.1:0-241 GCF_000517525.1 Limulus polyphemus | reverse complement strand
TTTTAGAGATTCAAGTAAGAAGTCGATTTCCACCGCCATCGTCTCTAAAAGAACTGGTGGGTGTTTTAACTGAAGAATGGGCTAAAATTCCTTTGGAAACAATTTACAATTTGTATGAATCAATACCTTGGAGAATTGAGGCTGTAATTGCCTCAAAAGGTGGATCTACACCATATTAAAATATATTTTGTTGATTTTCCAAGGCGTTTCCATTATTTTGTCCAACCCCTGTACTTATCAA
>NW_013906392.1:0-241 GCF_000517525.1 Limulus polyphemus | reverse complement strand
ATGCCTGCAAACACGGGTTCGACCATCAGTTACGTGGAGTAAAAATCTACTCTCGTCTCACCAGTGTATTCGTCGCCAGGTTTGAAGGTTCCAGTTCTGTCTTGCTCTGCACCAGGCCAACCTCTCCCTGCGATGGCGATCGTCAAGTGTCGGGCGTTTTATGATTCTCCTTGACTTCAGTCCCGCAGATTTTAAACGATTTCTTACTCTTCTGGTTGACAGATTAAGACCAGGTAACAAC
>NW_013906391.1:0-240 GCF_000517525.1 Limulus polyphemus | reverse complement strand
ACAGTATTGATAAATCCTGTATCTTCTTATTGACAGGACACAGTATTGATAAATCCTGTATCTTCTTGTTGACAGGACACAGTATTGTTAAATCTTGTGTCTTCTTTTGACAGTACACAGTATCGTTAAATCTTGTGTCTTCTTATTGACAGTACACAGTATTGATAAATCCTGTATCTTCTTATTGACAGGACACAGTATTGTTAAATCTTGTGTCTTTCTTTTGACAGTACACAGTAT
>NW_013906390.1:0-242 GCF_000517525.1 Limulus polyphemus | reverse complement strand
TAATCAGTCACAAGAACGTCGAATCTGAATCACTTGAAAAAAACACGGGGGTGCTTAACTTTTTTCCAGGTGTATATATACGATGCTCTGTTTCACCAATCGCCTATTTTGACGTATTTTACTCAGTCTAACACTGTGTTAGTAACTACACAATCTCTATTGTACCTCTCCATGTGAAAGTCTGAATAACGATTTACAATCTGACTTGTACATCTCTGTTTTATAATGGCACGTTTTGCAGA
>NW_013906389.1:0-241 GCF_000517525.1 Limulus polyphemus | reverse complement strand
AAAACAACTTCAAGATTTAGTATAATTTCTAGCAAAGAACGTATCAGTTTCATAACTGTTACGTTAATTGAGTTACGCAATGAGTTTTTTTGTGATAATTTCCTTTATAAAATGCCCCCCAGTAGCACAGCGGTATGTCTGCGGACTTACAACGCCAGAATCCGGGTTTCGATACCCGTGGAGGGCAGAGCACAGATAGCCCATTGTGTAGCTTTGTGCTTAATTACAAACAGAAATTATA
>NW_013906388.1:0-241 GCF_000517525.1 Limulus polyphemus | reverse complement strand
GTCCTGTTAACAGATCTACAAGCAACCGAAGTTCCCGACCAAACATCAACTTTGCTGGAATGTATCCAGTGGCTGCATGCTCTGCTATTCCATAGGCTATCAACAGTGGAGGGAGTAAGACATCCCAGTCATCTTGGCGGCTATTACAAAACTTTGCCAATTCCTGTCCCAGTGTCCAGTTGTACTTTTCTACCATCCCATCGGACTGTGGGTGAAGTGGTGTTGTCCTGGTCTTTCGCAT
>NW_013906387.1:0-241 GCF_000517525.1 Limulus polyphemus | reverse complement strand
GCCTACTCTCACGGTGTTTACACAAGTGTTATCAAGCTGCCTACTCTCACGGTGTTTACACAAGTGTTATCAAGCTGCCTACTCTCAAAAGTCCAAGTTGCTGGATCCAAGCTTCTACGCTGTAAAGAGTAATTTCTCTCTCTCTTCTAGTCCAGGCCTACTTTGTTTGTTTGTTTGTTTTGAATTTCGCGCAAAGCTACCCGAGGGCTATCTGCGCTAGCCGTCCCTAATTTAGCAGTGT
>NW_013906386.1:0-238 GCF_000517525.1 Limulus polyphemus | reverse complement strand
GTATTTATATATTATTTGAAAGTTAAAGGATTTATTTTGTACTCATGTATTATTTCTGTGTTAAAGGGTTTTTAGCTACACATTCTATTCTTTGTTTAAGAGTATTTTGTTATGACTTCTACCCTATAACCAGTCAGTTTGTTTTGTAAAAGCAAAGTTTATTTTCGTATTCGATGACAAGGAACCCACTTTGAGACTAATAATTCTTGGAGACGGCTTGAATGGGTAATGAAGAAAA
>NW_013906385.1:0-241 GCF_000517525.1 Limulus polyphemus | reverse complement strand
AGTTAATTTTTCTCATTGATCTTTCAACTTCTAGTTCTAAAACTTTGGCAATTTCGAGCAATTCATTTTTGATACATTTTTCTAGTTGTTCGAGAGAGGATGATTCAAGAAAATCTTGATAATCAGACATGATCAAATCTTGTTGGCACTGATAAATATAAATTCAATTGTGATTTAAATTTAGATTGAATTTTGTCTCCGATTCAAATCTCGGACACGAGCCTCAATTTATTATGTTATG
>NW_013906384.1:0-241 GCF_000517525.1 Limulus polyphemus | reverse complement strand
CACGGCTTCTACACTCCACCCTTTGTTGAAACATTGCTACAGCGCGATGATGCATTTTAATAATAGTACTTTCGTATGGTGTTTCCATATGAGTATCCGGGAGTAGGACTCGCGTCCTAGTCTGGACACCTGAATAAGCATGTTTTGGTGTGACGGAGATTCGAACCCGCCACGTGCAGGTTGCGAGTCGAGTGCCCTAACCACCTGGCCATGCCGGGCCATTGCATTTTAGTAACTGTGT
>NW_013906383.1:0-241 GCF_000517525.1 Limulus polyphemus | reverse complement strand
ACAACAACTCCAAGAACACCTATGTGTAACTCTAGTTACTGAATTTATAGCCAACATACTCGTCTTTAGCCTTATTTGGTACAACAACACCACGAACACCTAGGTGTAACTCTAGTTACCGAATTTATAACCGCCATACTCATCTTTAGCCTTACTTGGTACAACTACTCTTTGAACACCAAGGTGTAACTCTAGTTACTGATTGTGTAACCCCATACTCATCTTTAGCGTTATTTGGTAC
>NW_013906382.1:0-241 GCF_000517525.1 Limulus polyphemus | reverse complement strand
ATTCTTTACTTATTATTATAAGTCACTAAAAATGTAAAAATTAAAAAATCATTACATTAGATAAGACAATGATTATTAATAATGATTATTCATGAGGTATGCTTGCAAGCAGATAGTGCAATAAGGTAACTTGAGCTATATGTTCTCTGAGTGATTTACAACTTCTGTGGCAGGACTATTAGTTAAACATAGGTCAAAAGGCAATAAAAATAAATTTTATATACAAACAGATGTATACTAT
>NW_013906381.1:0-241 GCF_000517525.1 Limulus polyphemus | reverse complement strand
AATCTAATATCCAAACATCGTGTTCTAATATCCAAATCTAATATCCAAACATCGTGTTCTAATATCCAAATCTAATATCCAAACATCGTGTTCTAATATCCCAATCTAATATCCAAACATCGTGTTCTAATATCCAAATCTAATATCCAAACATTGTGTTCTAATATCCAAATCTAATATCCAAACATCGTGTTCTAATATCCAAATCTAATATCCAAACATCGTGTTCTAATATCCAAAT
>NW_013906380.1:0-477 GCF_000517525.1 Limulus polyphemus | reverse complement strand
AGTCGTACGAAAGGGAAGTTTAATGCTCAGAGCAACCAATACACATTGTAAAATTTACAGATAATTGCTTTAGCAGTTAATAATTAATACAAACCCGACTCACATTTTTCATGGAAAACTTGAATACACACACACACGTACAAATTATTAAGTTATCTTTCGAATTTGTTCGTTGTTAAGCCCAAAGCTCCGCGAGGAGTCGAACCCGGGACTTTAGTGTTATTTGCCCTCAGACTTTATCGTTGTCATATTCTGTATGCTTCTGTAGTTGTAATTATTCTAGTTAGATTCACTGATAAATAATTCAGAGTCGAATATCTACTGATTTTTTTTTCTAATAAATATCTTTCAAGTACTTGTGCACTTTGAAAATGTTTCTGTCACTGACTTGTATATATGTTGTTGAGCACGTTTTAGAAAAATATTGTGTTCTATTTTCTGCACGTATGTGACGACAAAATACCAAAACAGTATTTT
>NW_013906379.1:0-241 GCF_000517525.1 Limulus polyphemus | reverse complement strand
AGTTAATACAAGATAGTTACCGTTTTCTCATTTCATACTTGTGCGTTTTAACAAAAGATGGCAGAATAGTTTAATTTAACGATAATGGCAGTAAATAAGAGGAATAAAATGAGTCGCAGAACATTTTTTTTTAAATATCCACTCAATAATACTGTGGCATTTTAATTTCTCACTATGTTCGAATTTGGTTATTAAAACTAAACTTTTATTATTTTATATTCGTGTTCGAAATTACAATTAC
>NW_013906378.1:0-241 GCF_000517525.1 Limulus polyphemus | reverse complement strand
GTAAGAGGGAGAATCTAAAAAAGCTAAAAAATTTTTGAACAATTTTCATGCAATAATTTACAGTGTCGTCTGCAAAACACGTAATAAAAGTATTATTTATTTACTTACGATTATATACAATACATGATTAATTAAGTTGATATTCAGAAAACAAAACAACGATTCGGAACACTGATATTCCGTCATGGGGACATTTCACTCCCTTAAAGGCCCGGCATGGCCAGGTGGTTAAGGCACTCGA
>NW_013906377.1:0-374 GCF_000517525.1 Limulus polyphemus | reverse complement strand
CTTGAAAGCATGTGTCCCTAAATTGGGTGGAAAAAAGAGGTACCAAACCTTGATTGTAGATATATTGGTTTGTTCAGCTTCTTTACATGGTATGATAGGGATAACCCCCCCCCCCCGACACAATATATCTAGACTGATCCACCTCTTTTACATGCCAAATCTCCCAGGAGTCAATATACAGGGGATGATATGATGGACGTTCGAGAGCGAACTGGCTCGTCTAGCTCCTTTCCAAAACAAGTCCTTATGAAAATTAACCAAAAGGATTTCGTAAGGTGGGGTTTCCCCAGTCAGTTATAATTTTCTCTGATATACCATGAGGGAATAAGAATCTATGGAATGGGAAAGAATGGAAGCTACACATTCAGGTAGTC
>NW_013906376.1:0-240 GCF_000517525.1 Limulus polyphemus | reverse complement strand
GAGGGACTCCAAGTTCTTTTGGGAAGGAACGGGAAGGTATGGAACCCACACGGACTTGGAATCGCCTGTTCTGTAAAAAATTGCGGATAAAAATGGGTAAATGGCCAGGCAAACCATAGGAGTGGAGGTCCTGCAAAATTCCGTACCTCCACGTAGTGTCATAAGCCTTCTCAAGATCGAAGAACACAGAAACAAGGTGTTCTCTCTTGAGAAAGGCTTCCCTGATCGACGTTTCAAGTT
>NW_013906375.1:0-347 GCF_000517525.1 Limulus polyphemus | reverse complement strand
CCTCCAAGTCAACACAGGGTAGAAACATAAAACATGCCTGAATAATACATGCAAATGGTTTACCATGAATTCCCATTACAACTTACATCTTGCAAAGGAACTAATTTTTTTTTTTGTTAACATAGGAATTTTCAAATTTTTCACATAGTATGATCCTATGCTGTTTTAACATAAACATGTTGTCAAGTAAGCTGTTATTTTCGTTCTTTTGTTTTTCTCTACCTCATACGTGTAGTGGACTTTGGAAAGCACGCTATGAGAAAAGGAAGAAATCGAAAGTAATCAAAAGCTTTCACATAAAAGTATGTCATTTAAAGATGAAGAAGTTATAACCAAGGCACTTATCA
>NW_013906374.1:0-240 GCF_000517525.1 Limulus polyphemus | reverse complement strand
GTAATGTGTCCTGTCAATAAGAAGACACAAGATCTAACCATACTGTGTACTCTCAACAGGAAGACACAAGATTTAACAATACTGTGTACTCTCAATAAGAAGACACAAGATTAAACGATACTGTGTACTGTCAATAAGAAGACGCAAGATTTAACAATACTGTGTACTCTCAGTAAGAAGACACAATATTTAACAATACTGTGTACTGTCAATAAGAAGACACAAGATTTAACGATATTG
>NW_013906373.1:0-241 GCF_000517525.1 Limulus polyphemus | reverse complement strand
AATACTGTGTACTGTCAATAAGAAGACTCAATATTTAACAATACTGTGTACTGTCAATAAGAAGACACAGGATTTAGCAATACTGTGTACTATCAATAAAAAAACACAAGATTTAACGATACTGTGTATTATCAATAACAAGACAAAAGATTTAACGATACTGTGTACTGTCAATAAGAAGAAACAAGATTTAACGATACTGTGTACTGTCAATAATAAGACACACTATTTAACGATACTG
>NW_013906372.1:0-240 GCF_000517525.1 Limulus polyphemus | reverse complement strand
CACAAGATTTAACGATACTGTGTACTGTCAATAAGAAGACACAAGTATTTAACGATACTGTGTATTGTCAATAAGAAGACACAAGTATTTAACGATACTGTGTACTGTCAATAAGAAGACACAAGTATTTAACGATACTGTGTACTGTCAATAAGAAGACACAAGTATTTAACGATACTGTGTACTGTCAATAAGAAGACACGAGTATTTAACGATACTTGTGTACTCTCAATAAGAAGG
>NW_013906371.1:0-241 GCF_000517525.1 Limulus polyphemus | reverse complement strand
AAATCTTGTGTCTTCTTATTGACAGTACACAGTATCGTTAAATCTTGTGTCTTCTTATTGACAGTACACCGTATCGTTAAATATTGTGTCTTCTTATTGACAGTACACAGTATCGTTAAATCTTGTGTCTACTTATTGACAGTACACAGTATCGTTAAATCTTGTGTCTTCTTATTGACAGTACACAGTATCGTTAAATCTTGTGTCTTTTTCTGGATAGTACACAGTATTGCTAAATCGT
>NW_013906370.1:0-240 GCF_000517525.1 Limulus polyphemus | reverse complement strand
ACAGAGGTACCGAGGTTGGTACAGTCATCTGGATTCAAGGCCAGAAAAGGTCAGCTTTCAGAGAGGTTTGAGGGACTTTGCTGGCACTGTAACAAACCTGGGCACAAGAGAGCTCAATGCTGGCAACTTCAACACAGGGGACGATACAGCAGTAAAGGCTGCTACCAAGAAAGGCCGTTGGAACTGTGGGGAGCAAGGACATCTCAGGAGCCGGTATAAGAAAAATACCACCAGTAAGTC
>NW_013906369.1:0-667 GCF_000517525.1 Limulus polyphemus | reverse complement strand
GTTAAATATTTTGTGTTCTTATTGATAGTGCACATTATTTATAAATCTTGTGTCTTCTTATTGACAGAACACAGTATCGTTAAATCTTGAGTCTTCTTATTGACAGTACACAGTATCGTTAAATCGTTTGCGTTCTTCTTGATAGTACACAGTACGATTTAACGATTTGCGTTCTTCTTGATAGTACACAGTATTTATAAATCTTGTGTCTTTTTATTGACAGAACACAGAACTATACTGTAAACTGTCCGTAAGAAGACACAAGATTTAACAATACTGTGTACTCTCAATAAGAAGACACAAGATTTAACGATACTGTGTACTGTCAATAAGAAGACACAAGATTTAACTATACTGTGTACTGTCAATAAGAAAACACAAGATTTAACGATACTGTGTACTGTCAATAAGAAGACACAAGATTTAACAATACTGTGTACTGTCAATAAGAAGACAAAAGATTTAACGATAAAATCTTGTGTCTTCTTATTGACAGTACACAGTATCGTTAAATCTTGTGTCTTCTTATTGACAGTACACAGTATCGTAAAATCTTGTGTATTCTTATTGACAGGACACATTATTGTTAAATCTCGTGTTTTTTTACTGACAGTACACATTATCGTTGAATATTGTGTCTTCTTATTGACATTACACAGTATCGTTA
>NW_013906368.1:0-240 GCF_000517525.1 Limulus polyphemus | reverse complement strand
TTTCGCAAACACTAGCTTATGAAATCTGGTCCTTGTTTTGCCTTACTCTTTCGCAAACACTAGCTGATGAAGTCCAGTTCTTGTTTTGCCTTACTCTTTCGCAAACACTAGCTGATGAAGTCCAGTCCTTGTTTTGCCTTACTCTTTCACAAACACTAGCTGATGAAGTCCAGTTCTTGTTTTGCCTTACTCTTTCGCAAACACTAGCTGATGAAGTCCAGTTCTTGTTTTGCCTTACTC
>NW_013906367.1:0-242 GCF_000517525.1 Limulus polyphemus | reverse complement strand
GCTTCCTTAACCATATCAGGCTGCCACATAATGTGGGTTCTAGTTAACTCCAGGTGATATAACGAAGAAAAACAATGTCGGACTTCCTTAACCATATCAGGCTGCTACATAATGTGGGTTTCAGTTAACTCCAGATGATATAATGGAGGAAAACAATATCAAGCTTCCTTAACCATATCAGGCTGCCACATAATGTGGGTTCTAGTTAACTCCAGATGATATAACGGAGAAAACAAAGTCAA
>NW_013906366.1:0-657 GCF_000517525.1 Limulus polyphemus | reverse complement strand
TTTGTAACCCACATACTCGTCTTTAAATAATGTTGTGGAGTTGTTGTACCGAATACCTAAGTGTAACTCTAGTTACCGAATTTATAACCACCATAATCATCATTAGCTTTATTTGGTACAACTACTACATGAACACCTAAGTGTAACTATAGTTACCGAATTTATAACCACCATACTCATCTTTAGCCTTACTTGGTACAAATACTCCATGAACACATAGGTGTAACTCTAGTTAACGAATTAATAACCCCCATACTCATCTGTAGCGTACTCCATGAACACCTAGGTGTAACTCTAGTTAAGGAATGTGTAACCCCCATACTCATCTTTAGCGTTTTTTGGTACAACAACTCCACGAACACCTAGTGTAACTCTAGTTACCGAATTTATAAACACCCTATTCATCTTTAGCCTTACTTGGTACAACTACTCCAAAACTAGAGTTACACCATTGTGTTCACCGAATTTATAACCACCATACTCATCGTTAGCGTTATTTGGTACAACAACTCCACGAACACCTAAGTGTGACTCTAGTTACCGAATTTATAACCACCATAATCATCTTTAGCTTTACTTGGTACAACTACTACATGAACACCTAGGTGTAACTCTAGTTACCGAATTTATAAACACCCTATTCATCTTTAGCCTTAC
>NW_013906365.1:0-240 GCF_000517525.1 Limulus polyphemus | reverse complement strand
GTGTCTTCTTATTGATAGTACACAGTATCCTTAAATCTTGTGTCTTCTTATTGACAGTACACAGTATAGTTAAATCTTGGTCTTCTTATTGACAGTACACTGTATCGTTAAATCTTGTGTTTCCTTATTGACAGTACACAGTATCGTTAAATCTTATATCTTCTTTTTGAAAGTACACAGTATCGTTAAATCTTGTGTCTTCTTAGTGACTGTACACAGTATCGTTAAATCTTGTGTCTT
>NW_013906364.1:0-358 GCF_000517525.1 Limulus polyphemus | reverse complement strand
TGTACAGTCAATAAAAGACACAAGATTTAACGATACTGTGTACGACAGTACACAGTATCGTTAAATCGTTTGCCTACTAATTGACAGTACACAGTTTTGTAAAATCTCGTGTCTTCTTATTGAACTTCTTATTGACAGAACACAGTATTGTTAAATCTTGTGTCTTCTTATTGACAGTACACAGTATTTTTAAATATTTAGTCTTTTTACACAAGATTTAACGATACTGTGTACTTTCAATAAGAAGACACAAGAATGAACAATACTGTGTACTATTGTTAAATCTTGTTTCTTCTTATTGAAAGTACACAGTATCGTTAAATCTTTTGTCTTCTTATTGACACTGTGTTCTGTCACT
>NW_013906363.1:0-477 GCF_000517525.1 Limulus polyphemus | reverse complement strand
GAGCATGGCACACAAGGCCTACCCAACTGCACCACCCGATCTCCTCGAGTTGTTGCTGAGGGATCAGTTCGTAGATGCCTTGGACTGTCCACAACTTAAGATACAAGTGAAGCAAGCACACCCCTCTACCATGCAGGATGCAATGGCCAGAGCTCTCGAATTTGAATCCTACGTTAAGTCCAGCATGGAGGTACCGAAGACCTTTTCTGGCCTTGAATCCAGATGACTGTACCAAGAGCTTTCAGAGAAGTTTGAGGGACTTTGCTGGCACTGTAACAAACCTGGGCACAAGAGAGCTCAATGTTGGCAACTTCAACACAGGGGAGGTGCCACAGTAGGAAAGGCTGGTATCCAGAAAGGTTGTTGGAACTGTGGAAAGCACGGACATTTGAGGAGCCAGTGTAGGAGGAATATTACCAACAGGTCAGCCTCAAGGAGACCAGTAGTGGTTGGTGTTGAGCGACGCCCACCAACCCC
>NW_013906362.1:0-242 GCF_000517525.1 Limulus polyphemus | reverse complement strand
GTCGTGTAATCTAACTTCAATAGCGTTAATATATATTAACTTGATAATGTCGTATAATCTAACTTCAATAGTGTTAATATTTATTAACTTGATAATGTCGTATAATCTAACTTCAATAGCGTTAATATATATTAACTTCATAATGTCGTGTAATCTAACTTCAATAGCGTTAATATATATTAACTTGATAATGTCGTGTAATCTAACTTTAATAGCGTTAATATATATTAACTTCATAATGT
>NW_013906361.1:0-241 GCF_000517525.1 Limulus polyphemus | reverse complement strand
TAAAAGACACAAGATTTAGCAATACCGTGTACTATCTATAAAAGACACAAGATTTAACGATACTGTGTACTGTCAGTAAGAAGACACAAGATTTAACGATACTGTGTACAGTCATAAAGAGACAATATTTGACGATAATATGTACTGTGAGTAAGAAAACACAAGATTTAACAATAATGTGTCCTGTCAATAAGAAGACAGAAGATATAACGATACTAAGTACTGTCAATAAGAAGACACT
>NW_013906360.1:0-242 GCF_000517525.1 Limulus polyphemus | reverse complement strand
CGTATCACTAATGGAAGTAAATACAGTGTGATTTTGTGTGAAGTGTTAGCTGATGAGGACTGTACACGTAGTGTTACAGTTGTGGAGTGAAATGTTGACAAATATAGCGTAGCAGTTAATGGAAGTAAAGACAGGTGATTTTGTGTGAAGTGTTAACTGATGAGGACTGTACACATAGTGTTACAGTTGTGGAGTGAAATGTTGACAAATATAGCGTAGCAACTAATGGAAGTAAATACAGG
>NW_013906359.1:0-242 GCF_000517525.1 Limulus polyphemus | reverse complement strand
GTAAGGTATTATGTAACTCGTGCATATATAAGAGAGAAGACTATACACTATATTTTTATTAACATATAAGGTATTATGTAAGTCGTGCATATAAAGAAAAGAAGATTGTACACTGTGTTGTTATTAACATATAAAGTATTATGTAACTCTTGCATATATAAGAAAGAAGACTGTACACTATGTTGTTATTAACATGTAAGGTATTATGTAACTCGTGCATATATAAGAGTGAAGACTGTACA
>NW_013906358.1:0-242 GCF_000517525.1 Limulus polyphemus | reverse complement strand
GTAAAACTTTAACTTATGTAGGCATTATGTCTGTAAACAACTGTGGAACAGTAAAACTGTAACATATGTAGGCATTATGTCTGTAAACAACCGTGGAACAGTAAAACTGTAACATATGTAGGCATTATGTCTGTAAACAACTGTGGAACAGTAAAACTGTAACATATGTAGGCATTATGTCTGTAAACAACCGTGGAACAGTAAAACTTTAACTTATGTAGGTATTATGTCTGTAAACAACT
>NW_013906357.1:0-243 GCF_000517525.1 Limulus polyphemus | reverse complement strand
ACCTAGGTATTCGTTTAGTTGTTGTACCAAATAACTTTACAGATGAGTATGGTGGTTACAAATTCGGTAACTAGAGTTACACCTAGGTATTCGTTTAGTTGTTGTACCAAATAACGCTAGAGATGAGTATGGTGCTTACAAATTCGGTAACCAGAGTTAAACCTAAGTGTTCATGGAGTAATTGTTCCAAGTAAGGCTAAAGATGAGTATGGTGGTTATAAATTCGGTAACTAGAGTTACACC
>NW_013906356.1:0-272 GCF_000517525.1 Limulus polyphemus | reverse complement strand
CCCGAATACATCGATGTCCTAACCATTCAGCCCGAATACATCGATGTCCTAACCAGTCAGCTCGAATACATCGATGTCCTAACCAGTCAGCCCGAATACATCGATGTCCTAACCAGTCAGCTCGAATACATCGATGTCCTAACCAGTCAGCTCGAATACATCGATGTCCTAACCAGTCAGCCCGAATACATCGATGTCCTAACCAGTCAGCCCGAATACATCGATGTCCTAACCATTCAGCTCGAATACATCGATGTCCTAACCAGTCAGCT
>NW_013906355.1:0-402 GCF_000517525.1 Limulus polyphemus | reverse complement strand
CAGAATCTATAGAGCTTGAAGTAAAACAGATCAATTTAACAAACCTTTCAGAATCTATAGAGCTTGAAGTAAAAACAGATCAATTTAACAAACCTTTCAGAATCTATAGAGCTTGAAGTAAAAACAGATCAATTTAACAAACCTTTCAGAATCTATAGAGCTTGAAGTTAAAACAGGTCAATTAACAAACCTTTCAGAATCTATAGAGTTTGAAGTTAAAACAGGTAAATTAAGAAACCTTTCAGAATCTATAGAGTTTGAAGTTAAAACAGGTAAATTAACAAACCTTTCAGAATCTATAGAGTTTGGAGTTAAAACAGATCAATTTAACAAACCTTTCAGAATCTATAGAGCTTGAAGTAAAAACAGATCAGTTCAACAAACCTTTCAGAATCTATAGAG
>NW_013906354.1:0-242 GCF_000517525.1 Limulus polyphemus | reverse complement strand
CAAGGTGTGTTAGAAGTAACTTTGTAAACATGTATAAGTGTGTGCTGTTCTCCATCATTGACTCTCTAACAACCAAGGTGTGTTAGAAGTAACTTTGTAAACAAGTATAAGTGTGTACTGTTCTCCATCATTGACTCTAACAACCAAGGTGTGTTAGAAGTAGCTTTGTAAACAAGTATAAGTGTGTACTGTTCTCCATCATTGACTCTCTAACAACCAAGATGTGTAAGAAGTAACTTTGT
>NW_013906353.1:0-302 GCF_000517525.1 Limulus polyphemus | reverse complement strand
TGAATTTAGAATAGAACCAATCAACATAAGTCCTCACACATGTATTACAGATGTCTATATTCCTCCTTCATTTATACTCCATCAGTGATGTGGGTCACGGTGGAGGTAATTGTGGATTGTTACAGTTCTTTCCCTTTCACTATCCCTCGATGTTTCTTATTCTAGGGATGTTAATATGCTTGGGGTGGTTCTGGTCAATATCACTTCTGAAGGAAATAGTTCTTCTGTAGACATCTTTTTGATACTGGATGTCGAGGTCCCGGATTGATCTATCAATTTCTCATATTCACATGTGTCCCATT
>NW_013906352.1:0-240 GCF_000517525.1 Limulus polyphemus | reverse complement strand
GTGTACTGTCAAAAGGAAGACGTAAGATTTGACAATACTGTGTACTATCAATAAAAAGACACAAGATTTAACGATACTGTGTACTGTCAATAAGAAGACACAAGATTTAACGATTCTGTGTACTGTCAATAAGAAGACACAAGATTTAACAATACTGTGTACTATCATAAAAAGACACAAGATTTAATGATACTGTGTACTATCAATAAAAAGACACAAGATTTAACGATACTGTGTACT
>NW_013906351.1:0-242 GCF_000517525.1 Limulus polyphemus | reverse complement strand
CTGGTATCATTATTGTTTTTATTTTGTTCACAGAACTATGATGTACTCTGGTATCATTATTGTTTTATTTTTTTCACAGACCTATGATGTACTCTGGTATCATTATTGTTTTTATTCTGTTCACAGAACAATGGTGTACTCTGGTATCATTGTTATTTTTATTCTGTTCACAGAACTATGATGTACTCTGGTATCATTGTTGTTTTCATTCTGTTCACAGATCTATGAAGTACTCTGGTATC
>NW_013906350.1:0-242 GCF_000517525.1 Limulus polyphemus | reverse complement strand
ATACTGTGTACTGTCAATAAGAAGACACAAGATTTAACAATACTGAGTACTGTCAATAAGAAGACGACAAGATTTAACACTACTGTGTACTGTCAATAAGAACACACAAGATTTAACAATACTGTGTACTGTCAATAAGAAGACACAAGATTTAACAATACTGTAGACTATCAATAAGAAAACAAGATTTAACGATACTGTGTACTATCACTAACAAGCCAGAATATTTAAAGATAATGTGT
>NW_013906349.1:0-558 GCF_000517525.1 Limulus polyphemus | reverse complement strand
CTTGTTGTAGAATGAGTTAACTTTATTCACACATTACGTCCTATTGTAGAATGAGTTACCTTTATTCACACATTACGTCTTGTTGTAGAATGAGTTACCTTTATTCATACATTACGTCTTGTTGTAGAATGAGTTACCTTTATTCACACATTACGTCTTGTTGTAGAATGAGTTAACTTTATTCACACATTACGTCTTGTTGTAGAATGAGTTAACTTTATTCACACATTACGTCTTGTTGTGTGTGAATAAAGGTAACTCATTCTATTACGTCCTATTGTAGAATGAGTTACCTTTATTCACACATTACGTCTTGCTTGTTGTAGAATGAGTTAACTTTATTCACACATTACGTCCTATTGTAGAATGAGTTACCTTTATTCACACATTACGTCTTGTTGTAGAATGAGTTACCTTTATTCATACATTACGTCTTGTTGTAGAATGAGTTACCTTTATTCACACATTACGTCTTGTTGTAGAATGAGTTAACTTTATTCACACATTACGTCTTGTTGTAGAATGAGTTAACTTTATTCACACATTACGTCTTGTTGT
>NW_013906348.1:0-242 GCF_000517525.1 Limulus polyphemus | reverse complement strand
AACACTAACAAGACACAATATTTAACGATATTGTATACTGTCAATAAGAAGCAACAAGATTTAACAATACTGTGTACTGTCAATAAGAAGCCACAAGATTTAACGATACTGTGTATTATCAATAACAAGACACGAGATTTAACGATACGGTGTACTGTCAATAAGAAGACACAGAATTTAACAATACTGTGTACTATCAATAAGACGACACAAGATTTAACAATATTGTGTACTGTCAATAA
>NW_013906347.1:0-242 GCF_000517525.1 Limulus polyphemus | reverse complement strand
AGATATGTTGTAAATATGTGAGTTAATTACCAAACTGGCTACAGACTATAGTCAACAGTGGGTCATAGAACGATAATTGTTATTGGATCTATTTAATCCACTCGGACTTGAGGAAACCAATGAAGATATGTTGTAAATAGATGAGTTAATAAACACATTGTCTGCAGACAAAAGTCAACAGTAGGTCATAGAACGATACTAGCTATTGGGTCCTATTTAATACAGTCGGTCTAAAACAAACA
>NW_013906346.1:0-520 GCF_000517525.1 Limulus polyphemus | reverse complement strand
ATCTACTTCTTAAGTAACCTATAGCTTTGCTATAAAACAAACAAACAAACAGTAAGTCTATTCTTGGTAGGTTACTTAAGAAGTAGATAGCACAATGTAGCTTTGCTATAAAACAAACAAACAGTAAGTCTATTCTTGGTAGGTTACTTAAGAAGTGGATAGCACAATGTAGCTTTGCTGTAAAACAAACAAACAAACAAGTAAGTCTATTCTTGGGGTTACTTAAGAAGTAGATAGCACAATGTACCAAGAATAGACTTACTTGTTTGTTTGTTTTATAGCAAAGCCACATTGGGCTATCTACTTCTTAAGTAACCTACCAAGAATAGACTTACTTGTTTGTTTGTTTTATAGCAAAGCTACATTGTGCTATCTACTTCTTAAGTAACCTACCAAGAATAGACTTACTGTTTGTTTGTTTGTTTTATAGCAAAGCCACATTGAGCTATCTACTTCTTAAGTAACCTACCAAGAATAGACTTACTTGTTTGTTTGTTTTAGAGCAAAACTACATTGTGCT
>NW_013906345.1:0-242 GCF_000517525.1 Limulus polyphemus | reverse complement strand
CTTTTTATTGACAGTACACAGTATCGTTAAATCTTGTGGCTTGTTAGTGATAGTACACAGTATTGTTAAATCTTGTCTTCTTTTTGATAGTACATAGTATTGTTAAATCTACTGTCTTCTTATTGACAGTACACATTATTGTTAAATCTCGAGTCTTCTTATTGACAGTACATAGTATCGTTAAATCTTTTGGCTTGTTAGTGATAATACACAGTATCATTAAATCTTGTCTTCTTATTGAT
>NW_013906344.1:0-242 GCF_000517525.1 Limulus polyphemus | reverse complement strand
ATTTAACGATACTGTGTACTGTCAATAAAAAGACTGAGGATTTAACGAAACTGTGTACTGTCAATATGAAGACATAAAAGTTAACGATACTGTGTACTGTCAATAAGAAAACACAAGATTTGACAATACTGTGTACTATCAATAAAAAGACACAAGATTTAACGATACTGTGTACTCTCAATAAGAAGACACAATATTTAACGATACTGCGTACTGTCAATAAGAACACAGAAGATTTAACG
>NW_013906343.1:0-311 GCF_000517525.1 Limulus polyphemus | reverse complement strand
TTCATGGAGTAGTTATACCTTGGTACAACTACTCCATGAACACCTTGGTGTAACTCTAGTTACCAAATGTGTAACCCTCATACACATCTTTAGCGTTATTTTGTACAACAACTCCACGAACACGTAGGTGTAACTCTAGTTACCGAATTTAAAACCACCATACTTATCTTTAGCCTTACTTGGTACAACTACTACATGAATACTTAGGTGTAACTCTAGTTACCGAATTTATAACCACCATACTCATCTTTAGCCTTACTTGTAAGGCTAAAGATGAGTATGGTGATTATATATTCGGTAACTAGAGTTAC
>NW_013906342.1:0-242 GCF_000517525.1 Limulus polyphemus | reverse complement strand
AATAAGAAGATACAGGATTTATCAATACTGTGTACTGTCAATAAGAAGACACAAGATCTAACGATACTGTGTACTGTCAATAAGAAGACACAAGATTTAACAATACTGTGTCTTGTCAGTAAAGAGACACAAGATTTAACAATACTGAGTCATGTCAATAAGAAGATACAGGATTTATCAATACTGTGTACTGTCAATAAGAAGACACAAGATTTAATGATACTGTGTACTGTCAATAAGAA
>NW_013906341.1:0-242 GCF_000517525.1 Limulus polyphemus | reverse complement strand
CTACAACATCTGAAGGCAACCCATTCCAAAGGCCAACCACCCTGTTAGAAAAATAAAACTTTGTCAGCTGAAGATGATTCCTACCTTGCCAAAACTGTCCCCTAGTCCTACTGTTCTCATTGTTAAATATAACAAAATATGATACATCAATTCCCTTTACAATCTTAAACACCTCAATTAAGTTCTAGAGCCGACACCAGTGTTCTATAGCTGTGCCTGTCGTCTGCTGACAACTGTCCAAG
>NW_013906340.1:0-242 GCF_000517525.1 Limulus polyphemus | reverse complement strand
CTGACTACTATATATATATATATATATACATTAAAGGTAAAAGTGGAAATAGGTTAAAGCTGGAAACTGGTTGAATTTCATTGAAAATACTAAACTGAAATTTAAAGTTGTGTGATTGAACACAACGAGATAAAAAAATCTTATAGATTGTTACATTTCTTATTATATATTTATTTTAATATCAACATTTGTTTGGATTAAATTTATATTTAGAAACATACATGGCTTATACCGTTAAATAT
>NW_013906339.1:0-243 GCF_000517525.1 Limulus polyphemus | reverse complement strand
ATTTTTTCAGTAAGGTTCGTTGCATACTTGCGTATTTACGTGCAAAATTCTAGCCTTCTATTGTCATTTTTGCGACTTTGTGGTCGTTTTATGTTACTCTTTTATTGGCTTTTCTAAAAGCGTATGTGTATAGCAGTGAAGCTTTTGGTTACTGATTGTTTTTCGATTTCTTGTTACCAGAGGGTCCTAAATTGATGATTCTTCACCAAATTTGGTATGTAGGTACACTTTAACGTTGCGTAA
>NW_013906338.1:0-405 GCF_000517525.1 Limulus polyphemus | reverse complement strand
AGCCACGTGTTGGTGCTTGGAAAGAAACTAAAAATATAATATTAGAGCCACATGTTGGTGCTTGGAAAGAAACTAAAATATAATATTAGAGCCACATGTTGGTGCTTGGAAAGAAACTAGAAATATAATATTAGCAGCCACATGTTGGTGCTTGGAAAGAAACAAGAAATATAATATTAGTGCCACATGTTGGTGCTTGGAAAGAAACTAAAAATATGATATTAGAGCAACATGTTGGTGCTTGGAAAGAAACTAAAAATATGATATTAGAGCAACATGTTGGTGCTTGGAAAGAAACTAAAAATATAATACTAGAGCCACATGTTGGTGCTTGGAAAGAAACTAAAAATATAATATTAGTGCCACATGTTGGTGCTTGGAAAGAAACTAGAAATATAATATTAG
>NW_013906337.1:0-242 GCF_000517525.1 Limulus polyphemus | reverse complement strand
GTCATTTGTAAATCCTTTCACGGGTAAATAATCATTTCCAAAGCATGATCACAACACCCCTAGTGTTTGAAAGGGTGTGCTTTTGATGTTCATTCGGTATATTTTGAAATGCAATCACAGCATTTTGTAATGTGCTTGAAGACTAGACGCACTAAGTTGATTACGTCTACCTTTTCTCTTGGTGTTTTCTTTGTTTTGGTTATAGAGTTATGGCAGTGTTTCCTTTGTTTTGGTTATAGAGC
>NW_013906336.1:0-242 GCF_000517525.1 Limulus polyphemus | reverse complement strand
ATATATATTGTTACGTCTCCGTGTGTTAATTAATTTTCCGTAACTTCGTTCCGACGAAACTTAAGCGACACAAGCCTTTACTTGATAAAACTGGTTTATTCTTTCCGAATATAACTTAACCGATACACTCAACAATCGCGCTAAACAAACGCTATAGCAACGAACGTCTCTCGTGCTCTCTGACTGCAGTTCAATTACTCACTGTCTATCTACACACACATTACCATATTTTATATACCAGC
>NW_013906335.1:0-460 GCF_000517525.1 Limulus polyphemus | reverse complement strand
CAGCAACATCATATAGATAAATAAAAGGACAAAACAGCAACATCTTATAGATAAATAAATGGTATAAACAGCAACATTATATAGATAAATAAAATGTCTAAACAACAACATCATACAGAAAAATAAATCATCTAAACAGCAACATCTTATAGATAAATAAAAGATCTAAACAGCAACATCATATAGATAAATAAAAGGTCTAAACAGCAACATCATACAGATAAATAAATCATCTAAACAACAACATCATATAGATAAATAAATCATCTAAACAACATCATACAGATAAATAAATCATCTAAACAGCAACATCTTATAGATGAATTAAATGTCTAAACAGCAACATCATATAGATAAATAAAAGGTCTAAACAGCAACATCATATAGATAAATAAATCATCTAAACAACAACATCATATAGATAAATAAATCATCTAAACAGCAACATCATATAGATAAA
>NW_013906334.1:0-243 GCF_000517525.1 Limulus polyphemus | reverse complement strand
ACACAAGATTTAACGATACTGTGTACTGTCAGTAGGAAGACACACGATTTAACAATACTGTGTACTATCAATAAGAAGACATAAGATTTAACGATACTGTATACTGTCAAAAAGAAAACACAAGATTTAACAAAACTGTGTGCTGTCTATAGGAAGACACACGATTTAACAAAACTGTGTACTTTCAATAAGAAGACGCAAGATTTAACGATACTGTGTAATGTCAATAAGAAGACAAGATTT
>NW_013906333.1:0-242 GCF_000517525.1 Limulus polyphemus | reverse complement strand
CTATAAAATATTGAATAGATCTAAATATAGCTATAAAATATTGAATAGAACTATACGATATTAAATAGACCTATAAAATATTGAATAGAACTAAATAGAACTATACGATATTAAATAGAACTATAAAATATTGAATAGAACTATACGATATTAAATAGACCTATAAAATATTGAATAGAACTATATAGAACTATACGATATTAAATAGAACTATAAAATATTGAATAGAACTAAATAGAAGT
>NW_013906332.1:0-352 GCF_000517525.1 Limulus polyphemus | reverse complement strand
TAGAAATATGAACTTACATAACAATTGTTACTCACTAAAGTTAGTACGTCAGTAATATGAACTTACATAACAATTGTTACTCACTAAAGTTAGTACGTCAGAATATGAACTTACATAACAATTGTTACTCACTAAAGTTAGTACGTCAGTAATATGAACTTACATAACAATTGTTACTCACTAAAGTTAGTACGTCAGTAATATGAACTTACATAACAATTGTTACTCACTAAAGTTAGTACGTCAGTAATATGAACTTACATAACAATTGTTACTCATTAAATTTATTACGTCAGAAATATGAACTTACATAACAATTGTTACTCACTAAAGTTAGTACGTCAGTAATATG
>NW_013906331.1:0-242 GCF_000517525.1 Limulus polyphemus | reverse complement strand
CTCAGGATCTGGGAATATCTCTTTGAAAAGTTTAATATTTCGAAAAAGTCTATATTATTTTCAGCTGTGTATCCTTCACGATGAACCCTCTGAGCTATGTTTTGAACAGGTGTCTTTTTCCACAATCAGCCAGTGAGCTTTAATAACGTGGTCCGTTACTGTTTTCTCAAAACAACTGATTCTAAATAAGCATAATATTTGAATGTTTGAAAAGTTTATTGCTTTTCTTAGATTCTTCCGTG
>NW_013906330.1:0-242 GCF_000517525.1 Limulus polyphemus | reverse complement strand
ATTTATTCCACTCGGAATGAGGAAACCAATAAAGATATGTTGTAAATAGATGAGTTAATAAACACATTGTCTGCAGACTAAAGTCAACAGTTGGTCATACATAGAACGATACTAGCTATTGGGTCCTATTTAATCCAGTCGGTCGTAACAAACACATGTAGATATGTTGTGAATATATGAGTTAATAAACACATTATCTAAAGACTAAAGTCAACAGTGGGTCATAGAACGATACTAGCTAT
>NW_013906329.1:0-238 GCF_000517525.1 Limulus polyphemus | reverse complement strand
AGCGTTATTTGGTACAACTTCTCCACGAATACCAAGGTGTAACTGTAGTTACCGAATTTGTAACCACCATACTCATCTTTAGCCTTACTTGGTACAACAACTCCACGAACACTTAGGTGTAACTCTAGTTACCGAATTTATAACCACCATACTCATCTTCAGCCTTAATTGGTACAAATACTCCATAAAAACCTAAGTGTAACTATAGTCACCGAATATATATCCACCATACTCATTT
>NW_013906328.1:0-448 GCF_000517525.1 Limulus polyphemus | reverse complement strand
CCACTCCTATTACTGACATTCATATCTGGGATGTGACTTCTAATGGGACTGAATATGTTTTTAGCTGCGGGCTCTGTAAGGGGCTTGCCATTGTCTGGGGCTGTTGACCATCGACTTAATCAGCCCCAGACAATGGCAAGCCCCTTACAGAGTGTATCCTCCTTGTGTAACAGACAATAAATTTTACTGATGTTTTCCATTTGTACCTCTTGCCATTGTTGTTGATTTTCCTGTAGTTGCTACTGACTTTCTTGCAATTGCTGTTGTCTCTCTTCTTGTTTATTTTCTTTTTCCTCCAACAACTGCTGTAATTTCTCTTCTTGTTTATTTTCTTTTACCTCCAACAACTGCTGTAGTCTCTCTTGTTTACTTTGCTGTTCGAGCTGCCATTGTTGTAGGTTTTCTTGTAACTGCTGTTGTCTTTCTTCTTGTTTCTTTTCTTTTTCTT
>NW_013906327.1:0-242 GCF_000517525.1 Limulus polyphemus | reverse complement strand
CTTACTAGCTAGTGTTTCAACTCGGATAATCAGCTGTGTTTACTTATAGCTAGTGTTTCAAATCGGATAATCAGTTGTGTTTACTTATAGCTCGTGTTTCTACTAGGATAATCAGCTGTGTTTACTTATAGCTAGTGTGTCTACTCGGATAATCAGCTGTGTTTACTTATACCTAGTGTTTCAACTCGGATAGTCAGATGTGTTTACTTATAGCTAGTGTTTCTACTAGGATAATCAGCTGC
>NW_013906326.1:0-241 GCF_000517525.1 Limulus polyphemus | reverse complement strand
CACAGGTTCCACAACTGGAAAAAAAGACATTCGTATAAAGTAAAACACAGGTTCCACAACTGAAAATAAAAAACATTAGTATAAAGTGAAACTCAGGTTCTACATCAGACAACAAAGAATGTTGGTATAAAGTAGAACACAGGTTCCACAACTGACAACAAATGACATTAGTATAAAGTAAAACACAGGTTCCACAACTGGAAAAAAAAGACATTCGTATAAAGTAAAACACAGGTTCCAC
>NW_013906325.1:0-242 GCF_000517525.1 Limulus polyphemus | reverse complement strand
AGAAGACTCAAGATTTAACGATACTGTGTACTATCATAACAAGTAATAAGATTTAATTATACTGGGTAATATCAATAACAAGCCACAAGATTTAACGATACTGTGTACTGTCAGTAAAAAGACTCAAGATTTAACAATACTTAGTCCTGTCAATATTAAGATACAGGATTTATCAATAATGTGTACTGTCGATAAGAAGACACAAGATTTAACGATACTGTGTACTGTCAATAAGAAGACAC
>NW_013906324.1:0-241 GCF_000517525.1 Limulus polyphemus | reverse complement strand
TGGTAAACAATGAAAGCAAGTATAAGATACAGTACATATCAGAAATGACGTTAGACACTCGCGGCAAACATTTGTTTAGTGTATTTTAAACAGTCAATGGTAAACAATGAAAGCAAGTATAAGATACAGTACATATCAGAAATGACGTTAGACACTCGCGGCAAACATTTGTTTAGTGTATTTTAAACAGTCAATGGTAAACAATGAAAGCAAGTATAAGATACAGTACATATCAGAAATG
>NW_013906323.1:0-242 GCF_000517525.1 Limulus polyphemus | reverse complement strand
TTCCATCAGTGTACATGGTTACTTGATGTCTTCTTACATCGACATTAATCATTCCTAAGTACCATCAATGTACCTAGTTACTGGATGTCTTCTTACATCGACATTAATCATTCCTAAGTTCCATCAATGTACCTAGTTACTTGATGTCTTCTTACATCGACATTAATCATTCCTAAGTACCATCAATGTACCTAGTTACTGGATGTCTTCTTACATCGACATTCATCATTCCTAAGTACCAT
>NW_013906322.1:0-241 GCF_000517525.1 Limulus polyphemus | reverse complement strand
CTATAAGTAATTGAATATCAAACTTCTGGTCCTATTTTAACGACATCTATAAGTAATTTAATATCAAACTTCCGGTCCTATTTTGACGACATCTATAAGTAATTGAATATCAAACTTCCGGTCCTATTTTGACGACATCTATAAGTAATTTAATATCAAACTTCCGGTCTTATTTTGACGACATCTATAAGTAATTTAATATCAAACTTCCGGTCCTATTTTGACGACATATATAAGTAAT
>NW_013906321.1:0-243 GCF_000517525.1 Limulus polyphemus | reverse complement strand
GGATGATAACGACAATAGAAAAATCTCATCTTAGGAAGAGATTTTGTTGGATGATAAGGACAATAAATAGACAGAAAAATCTCACCTTAGGAAGAGATTTTTTTTTGGATGATAACGACAATAGAAAAATCTCATCTTAGGAAGAGATTTTGTAAGACGATAAGGACAATAAATAGACAGAAAAATCTCACCTTAGGAAGATATTTTTTTGGATGATAACGACAATAGAAAAATCTCATCTTA
>NW_013906320.1:0-242 GCF_000517525.1 Limulus polyphemus | reverse complement strand
AACTCGAGAACTAATCTACACTTCAAACCCGAACAACTCGAGAACTAATCTACACTTCAAACCATAACAACTCGAGAACTAATCTACACTTCAAACCCGAACAACTCGAGAACTAATCTACACTTCAAACCCAAACAACTCGAGAACTAATCTACACTTCAAACCCGAACAACTCGAGAACTAATCTACACTTCAAACCCAAACAAATCGAGAACTAATCTACACTTCAAACCCAAACAACT
>NW_013906319.1:0-244 GCF_000517525.1 Limulus polyphemus | reverse complement strand
ATAAAACTGACTAAAACGACCCATATCAATGTCAACAAAATCTAGTGGAAGAAAACTAAAAGACCTTTATAACAGTCGACAAAATATAGTTTAAGAAGGAATAAAAATAACATTATAAAAGTCATAAAAATATAGTGTAACAAAGACTAAAAATACCGCTATCAAAGTCGAAAATATCTAGTCTAAGAAGGCCTAAAAAGACTGTTATGAAAGTCGATAAAATCGAGTGGACGAAAAGTAAAAA
>NW_013906318.1:0-249 GCF_000517525.1 Limulus polyphemus | reverse complement strand
CCACTATCTTTATAATGAAAGACCTACCAACCACTATCCATATATAATGAAAGACCTACCAGCCAATATCAATATATAATGAAAGACCTACCACCCACTATCCATCTGTATTAAAAGACTTACCAGCCACTATCCATATATAATGAAAGACCTACCAGCCACTATCAATATATAATGAAAGACCTACCAGCCACTATCCATCTGTATTAAAACACCTACCAGCCACTATCCATCTGGTATTAAAACCAC
>NW_013906317.1:0-242 GCF_000517525.1 Limulus polyphemus | reverse complement strand
TAATCTTTATATAATGTTGGTATAAAATAGCGGGTAATCTTAATATAATGTTGATATAAAATAACGGGTAATCTTAATATAATGTTGGTATAAAATAACGGGTAATCTTAATATAATGTTGGTATAAAATAGTGGGTAATCTTAATATAATGTTGATATAAAATAGCGGGTAATTTTAATATAATGTTGATATAAAATAGCGGGTAATCTTATAATAATGTTGGTATAAAATAGCGGGTAAT
>NW_013906316.1:0-242 GCF_000517525.1 Limulus polyphemus | reverse complement strand
GTTTTAGTATATTGAGAACGACTCTATATATTGACTGTTTTAGTGTGTTGAGAACGACTCTACATATTGACTGTTTTAGTGTATTGAGAACGACTCTACATATTGACTGTTTTAGTGTATAGAGAACGTCTCTACATATTGACTGTTTTAGTGTATAGAGAACGTCTCTACATATTGACTGTTTTAGTATATTGAGAACGACTCTACATATTGACTGTTTTAGTGTGCTGAGAACGACTCTA
>NW_013906315.1:0-242 GCF_000517525.1 Limulus polyphemus | reverse complement strand
TATTTACTCCTATAAATGTTTAGCGTTACCGTTGTGCAATATTTTACTCCCTATAAATGTTTAGCGTTACCGTTGTGCAATATTTTGCTCCCTATAAATGTTTAGCGTTACCGTTGTGCAATATTTTACTTCCTATAAATGTTTAGCGTTACCGTTGTGCAATATTTTACTCCCTATAAATGTTTAGCGTTCCTGTTGTGCAATATTTTACTTCCTATAAATGTTTAGCGTTCCTGTTGTGC
>NW_013906314.1:0-242 GCF_000517525.1 Limulus polyphemus | reverse complement strand
TGTAAAGTAGTAAAGATTACTGTGTATATTTGGAAAGCAGTAAAGATTACTGTGTATATTTGTAATGTAGTAAAGATTACTGTGTATATTTGTAAAGTAGTAAAGATTACTGTGTATATTTATTTGTAAAGTAGCAAAGATTACTGTGCATATTTGTAAAGTAGTAAAGATTACTGTGTATATTTGTAAAGTAATAAGGATTACTGTGTATATTTGTAAAGTAGTAAAGATTACTGTGTATA
>NW_013906313.1:0-242 GCF_000517525.1 Limulus polyphemus | reverse complement strand
CAGTGGTTTGTGACATTATACCAGCGGCAGTGGTTTGTGACATTATACCAGCGGCAGTGGTTTGTGACATTATACCAGTGTTTCCATGAAGGTCATTGAGACTTTTTGTTTTAAATGTTGTATTCTTTGAATTTATATTGTCTACCAGTTCTATGAAATGAATATTTATCTTCGAAAAGAGCGATTTACCTTCCCTTGCAGCCAACGATCAAGTATGGGAAGAGTTTTGAAAGACTGGGCAG
>NW_013906312.1:0-240 GCF_000517525.1 Limulus polyphemus | reverse complement strand
GGATCTGAAAATGAAAATCAATTGTTTATTTACACATTGAATAGTCTACCAAAAAGTTTTAAAAAAATAATAATTTTTCAAATTTTTTTGACATGTATATAAACATGACAAACTAAATGTAAATAGTTCATGACATTAAATTACGTTATTACGTAATTGGTTTAAACGTTTTCCCGATAAGTTATTTGATTAAGCAATTTTTATAATTCGCCAATGTATTTAAAATTTATTGTATAAGTT
>NW_013906311.1:0-259 GCF_000517525.1 Limulus polyphemus | reverse complement strand
CGTATATGTCTCTACATTCCATGACATGGTTAAACGTATATGTCTCTACATCATGACATGGTTAAACGTATATGTCTCTACATCCATGACATGGTTAAACGTATATGTCTCTACAGTCCATGACATGGTTAAACCTATATGTCTCTACATCCATGATATGGTTAAACGTATATGTCTCTACATCCATGACATGGTTAAACGTATATGTCTCTACATGCATGACAGTGTTAAACGTATATGTCTCTACATCCATGACATG
>NW_013906310.1:0-601 GCF_000517525.1 Limulus polyphemus | reverse complement strand
GTTATATATGTTGGAGTGATATCTTCTTGTGTATAAAATACAGTGTATTTATACAGTATATTATAACTTAAGTTATATATGTTGGAGTGATATCTTCCTGTGTATAAAATACAGTGTATTTAAACAGTATATTATAACTTAAGTTATATATGTTGGAGTGATATCTTCCTGTGTATAAAATACAGTGTATTTATACAGTATATTATAACCTAAGTTATATATATTATATATAACTTAAGTTATAATATACTGTATCAATACACTGTATTTTATACACAGGAAGATATCACTCCAACTGTATTTTATACACAGGAAGATATCACTCCAACCTTAAGTTATAATATACTGTTTAAATACACTTATATATGTTGGAGTGATATCTTCCTGTGTATAAAATACAGTGTATTTAAACAGTATATTATAACTTAAGTTATATATTGTTGGAGTGATATCTTCCTGTGTATAAAATACAGTATATTATAACTTAAGTTATATATGTTGGAGTGATATCTTCTTGTGTATAAAATACAGTGTATTTATACAGTATATTATAACTTAAGTTATATATGTTGGAGTGATATCTTCCTGTGTATAAAATACA
>NW_013906309.1:0-242 GCF_000517525.1 Limulus polyphemus | reverse complement strand
CATTAGTATAATTAACAACAGTAAACTTGAAGAAAAGTGAGTAATAACAAACCATTAAGTGTAATTAACAACAGAAAACGAGAAGAAAAGTGAGTAATAACAAACCATTAGTGTAATTAACAACAGTAAACGGGAAGAAAAGTGAGTAATAACAAACCATTAAGTGTAATTAACAACAGTAAACGAGAAGAAAAGTGAGTAATAACAAACCATTAGTATAATTAACAACAGTAAACGCAAAG
>NW_013906308.1:0-242 GCF_000517525.1 Limulus polyphemus | reverse complement strand
CCATCATTTTTATCAAATCTTCCAACTTGAGTTAATTCGGTAAATACTCATCTGATAATCTATATAACTAATCATAGATAAGGGAATTAGATAAAGATTAATCATCAGATGATATTTACTAATATCCATAAGTAAGTTAAGTATACTAAAGGCTAGCCATTGGATACATTTTACTTGAATCCAAATGTACGTAAATTACTTTAGAGCCTGGTTATCGAATGAGTTTTACTAATATCCATAGA
>NW_013906307.1:0-242 GCF_000517525.1 Limulus polyphemus | reverse complement strand
CCGTTTCCCTTCTCAAAACTGAGTAGTTTCTTCTCTGACGGTGGCACGTCTTCATCAGCATCATTTGTTCTGTTATCCACTTCGTCCCAACTGAAATGTCCTGGACCATGATAACGCCAAAGCCTGTTGGCATGCACCACTTTTGGCTTACCTCGCCGACCACATTTTACACGGAAAGTCACGTCTGAGAGACGATCCACTATGTCATATGGGCCTTCCCATGGAGAAGACAACATAGGAGA
>NW_013906306.1:0-242 GCF_000517525.1 Limulus polyphemus | reverse complement strand
TGGATCTAAAGTAACATACCTATACTACATTATTATTGGATTTAAACGAACATGTCTATATTACATTATTATTGGATTTAAACTAACATGTCTATACTACATTATTATTGGATCTAAAGTAACATACCTATATTACATTATTATTGGATTTAAACTAACATGTCTATATTACATTATTATTGGATTTAAACTAACATGTCTATATTACATTATTATTGGATTTAAACTAACATGTCTATACT
>NW_013906305.1:0-242 GCF_000517525.1 Limulus polyphemus | reverse complement strand
ACCATGTATTCTGGTTGTCGCGAAATGTAAAGAAACTACAATAGCAACCATGTATTCTGGTTGTCGTGAAATGTAAAGAAACTAAAATAGCAACAATGTATTCTGGTTGTCGTGAAATGTAAAGAAACTACAAGCAACCATGTATTCTGGTTGTCGCGAAATGTAAAGAAACTACAATAGCAACCATGTATTCTGGTTGTCGTGAAGTATAAAGAAACTACAATAGCAACCATGTATTCTAG
>NW_013906304.1:0-241 GCF_000517525.1 Limulus polyphemus | reverse complement strand
AGGAAATGTCCTGTCGTCGGTAACAGTCACATCAGTGGTAGTAACTTCATCAAGAGCATCACTGTTTCCCTTCTCAAAACTGAGGAGAGTTTCTTCTTCGACAGTGGCTTTTTCAGGTGACACATCTTCAGCAGCGTCATTTGTTCTGTTGTTCACTTCGTCCCAATTGAAATGTCCTGGACCATGATAACGCATGCACCACTTTTGGCTTGCCTCGCCGACCACATTTTATTCGGAAAGT
>NW_013906303.1:0-525 GCF_000517525.1 Limulus polyphemus | reverse complement strand
AACATTAAAATGATATTGCCAGTTATTTAAAGAAGGAAATGAGTACATAGATGGCCCCTAATATCTGTGTATAGAAAAGCTGGATATATCAGTTACAAAAATTAAAAATGTTATTCCCAGTTATTTAAAGAACGAATGGAGTACATAGATGTCCCCTAATATCTGTGTATCGGACAACTGGATATATCAGTTGCAACATTAAAATGTTATTGCCAGTTATTTATAGAACGAATTGAGTACATCTGGCAATAACATTTTTAATGTTGTAACTGATATATCCAGTTGTCCTATACACGGATATTAGGGGACATCTATGTAAATATATCAGTTACAACATTAAAAATGGTATTGCTAGTTATCCGAAGAGGGAATGGTGTACATAGATGTCCCATAATATCCATGTATAGGACAACTGGATATATCAGTTACAACATTAAAAATGTTATTGCCAGTTATTTAGAGAACGAATAGAGTACATAGATGTCCCCTAATATCCGTGAATAGAACAGCTGGATATATATGTTA
>NW_013906302.1:0-242 GCF_000517525.1 Limulus polyphemus | reverse complement strand
GTCAATACAATGCAAAACCTTAAATACTAATAGAAAACAAAACAGTTTCTGTAATATTAATGTTGATACCATGCAAAACATTAAATACTAATAGAAAACAAAACAGTTTCTGTAATATTAATGTTGATACCATGCAAAACATTAAATACTAATAGGAAACAAAACAGTTTCTGTAGTATTAATGTTGATACCATGCAAAACATTAAATACAACTGGAAAACAAAACAGTTTCTGTAATAGTA
>NW_013906301.1:0-413 GCF_000517525.1 Limulus polyphemus | reverse complement strand
GTTCATAAATACTCCGTGAATTTCTTGTTATATATAATACTGTTAAAATTACAACATCATGTCATTGTACAATACATCATTAGATCATAAAGACCCCGTGTATTCACTTTTTGATATAAAATACTATTATATTACAACAGCATGTCATTGTGAAATACATCATAAGGTCATAAAGAACCCGTGTATTAACTTTAAATATAAAATACTGTAATATTAGAACAGCATATCATTGTACAATACATCATAAGGTCATAAAGACCCCCTGTAATCACTTGTTCTATAAAATACTGTTATATTACAACAATTTGTTATTGTACAATACATCATAAGGTCATAAAAACCCCGTGTATTCACTTTTTTATAAAATACTGTTATATTACAACAGCAAGTCATTGTAAAAATACATCATAAGA
>NW_013906300.1:0-242 GCF_000517525.1 Limulus polyphemus | reverse complement strand
ATAAATAAAGATAGATCATAAAGATAGTAAATATAAATAAAGATAGATCATAAAGGTAGTAAATATAAATAAAGATAGATCATAAAGATAGTAAATATAAATAAAGATAGACCATAAATATAGTAAATATAAATAAAGATCGATCATAAAGATAGTAAATATAAATAAAGATAGATCATAAAGATAGTAAATATAAATAAAGATAGATCATAAAGATAGTAAATATAAATAAAGATAGATCA
>NW_013906299.1:0-242 GCF_000517525.1 Limulus polyphemus | reverse complement strand
ATTTAACACATTGGCTGCAGATTAAAGTCAACAGTGGGTCATAGAAAGATACTAGTTATTGGGACCTATTTAATCCACTCGGACTTATAAAACACATATAGATATGTTGTAAATATATGAGTTAATAAACACATTGACTGCAGACTGATGTCAAGAGTGGGCCATAGAACGATACTAGTTATTGGGACCTATTTAATCCACTCGGACTTAAGGAAACACATGTAGATAAGTTGTAAATATCT
>NW_013906298.1:0-281 GCF_000517525.1 Limulus polyphemus | reverse complement strand
ACAGAAAAGTTCAATTTCTTTTAGCATTTCACCGGAGTTAATATTGTTCGTTAATGGTATAATATCTCAGTTTTGAGTTGTCCTACGAAATAAGCACTATCTGATATTTTTCTATTAATTTTGCGTCAAAAAAGCACTTTTTCCATTTTATCAAAAAATTGATATTTTCATCAAAAAGCCAAGGCTATAGCCCAGGATTTTACCAAAATTTTGAAAAAATTGTTTTTCCTCATATTTCAATAGAAAGACGCGCTAGATGTAAGACTTTCAAGATGGATATC
>NW_013906297.1:0-242 GCF_000517525.1 Limulus polyphemus | reverse complement strand
GTTATTAAAATACATTTCTATCTTACTTGAATGTTGTTGTTTTAATACACTTGTTTTTAATGTTGTTTGTTACCTTTAGTCACACAATATGTATCTGTGTTCTGCTCACTGTGGGGAATCGAACCACATATTTTAGCCTTATAAGTCCATAATTTTACAGCTGATCCACCAGGAGACTCTGATTTTTAGGATTTTTCATTAATAGGTCAAATTAACCCTCAATATCAATTAAATTTTAATTA
>NW_013906296.1:0-242 GCF_000517525.1 Limulus polyphemus | reverse complement strand
GAGTATATATTTAAGAATAGAATGGTTAATTAGCTATGGCTATAATCTTCTAATCTTTAGGAGTAGATATGTAAGAATAGAATGACTAATTAGCTATGGCTATAATCTTCTAATCTTTAGTAGTAGATATGTAAGAATAGAATGGTTAATTAGCTATGGCTATAATCTTCCAATCTTTAGAAGTAGATATGTAAGAATAGAATGGTTAATTAGCTATGGCTATAATCTTCCAATCTTTAGAA
>NW_013906295.1:0-352 GCF_000517525.1 Limulus polyphemus | reverse complement strand
ACTTTTTGTGTAAGTACCTGCAATGAGAGTTCATTCCTGCAGTCGCCTCTGCGCGCAATGTTGTAAGACGATACAATGCTTACAGGCAGTTGATACAAGTAGTGTGCACGGCGCGCATTGTTGTAAGACTATACAATGCTTACAGGCAGTTGATACAAGTAGTGTGACGAGTGTGCGCGTGGTTACACAGCTTTGTGATAAAGAAGATGTGTGAGTGTATTGTGTGTGCTTCTACGTATATTTGTGTGTTGTACATATGTGTTTATATATTTATATTTAAATATGGAACACTGGTTCAATACATGGATTAAACCCGAACAGGTGACTTTTTGCGACTTTGGATATCGGAGCG
>NW_013906294.1:0-240 GCF_000517525.1 Limulus polyphemus | reverse complement strand
GACGTGTAGTTGACACCCATGTCCTATGTTTAACTATATCCACACATTAAATTGGTATTGTAGTAACGTGTAGCTGACACCCATGTCCTTTGTTTAACTGTATAAACACATTAAATTGGTATTGTAGTAACGTGTAGTTGACACACATGTCCTTTGTTTAACTATATAAACACATTAAATTGATGCTGTAGTAACCTATAGCTGACACCCATGTCCTTTGTTTAACTGTATAAACACATT
>NW_013906293.1:0-299 GCF_000517525.1 Limulus polyphemus | reverse complement strand
TGTTCATTGGAGTAGTTGTACCAAGTAATGCTAAAGATGAGTATGGTGGTTATAAAATTCGGTAACTAGAGTTACATCTAGTTATTCGTGGAGTTGTTGTACCAAATAACGCTAAAGAGAGTATGGTGGTTATAAATTCGGCAACTATAGTTACACCTAGGTGTTCATGGAGTAGTTGTGCCAGGGAAAGCTAAAGATGAGTATGTTGGTTATAAATTCGGTAACTATAGTTACACCTAGGTGTTCATTGAGTAGTTGTGCCAAGTAAGGACAGAGATGAGTATGGTGGTTATAAATTC
>NW_013906292.1:0-242 GCF_000517525.1 Limulus polyphemus | reverse complement strand
AGCGCCTGGAAAACACTCGGACATTCGCGAGGTTCCTCGATAAGCCATGATCCTTCTAGAAACTCCAACGCGCATGCTCCCAGCGTAGCGTGCCTTCCGCTGTCGTAACAATTGTATCGTAGTATCGATCATAAGTACGGAATAAAATAATTATGAAAATGTTCATTTGTCTAGGTTCAACAAGATGTACATCCTTAAACATTCAGGTTTAATTCTAAAGAACTATAAAGGATACACGAGAG
>NW_013906291.1:0-242 GCF_000517525.1 Limulus polyphemus | reverse complement strand
GCGAGTACCAGAAGATGTCTAGTGCCTGATCCTTGTGGGAAATGTTACATTTTCTCAGAATTGTCCCCGAATATATTGTAAACTACAATTGTTTTTAGCGTTGACCTTGGTTACTGGTCACTTTTACAAATAAATTCCACATGTCTAACGTTTTGAGTAGAAAATATGTATTAATAATTTCTTATGTTCGAAATCTGAAGCGATTCAAACAATCTAACTCATATTATATAGATGACTAATTC
>NW_013906290.1:0-242 GCF_000517525.1 Limulus polyphemus | reverse complement strand
AGCACAGCTGATATCAGGTAACCCATTATATACAGATAATATAACTGATATCAGGTAATACATTATATACAGATAGTAAAGGGGATATCAGGTAATCCATAATATACAGATAATACAGCTGATATCAGGTAATACATTATATACAGATAGTACAGCTGATATCAGGTAATACATTATATACAGATAGTAAAGGTGATATCAGGTAATACATTAGATACAGATAGTACAGCTGATATCAGGTA
>NW_013906289.1:0-272 GCF_000517525.1 Limulus polyphemus | reverse complement strand
ATATATATATAACTGATAAAAACAACAAGCTGTCTAAAGTGGTGGTAAAGACACATATATAACTGATAAAAACAACAAGCTGCCTAAAGTGGTGGTAAAGACATATATATAACTGATAAAAACAACAAGCAGCCTAAAGTCTTTCATAAAACAGCTTTCTTATTGTTAACACTTGTCTACAACCGATCTCAGAGACCTTCAAAAAACAGCTTTCTTATTGTTAACACTTGTCTACAACTGATCTCAGAGACTTTCAGAAAACATATTTCTTG
>NW_013906288.1:0-279 GCF_000517525.1 Limulus polyphemus | reverse complement strand
GAGCGGTTTATTTTAACAGATCATGACGTCTTATTACAGATGTGGGTGATTTGGGTTGAATAATCTTATATTTAAAGCACTATTTTTGTTTATTATACCTGAAGGAAAAAAAGAAAAATCGATGCTCGCCTATTTTGATATAGGATTATGGAATAAATATTGGGAATTTCGATGAAAGGATGTCCATTCTGAATAGTACACATCAAGGGCATCTTTGTATTGAAATATGAAGAAAAATAAATTTTTTCAAAATTTTAGCAAAACGTGAAGGCTATAGCT
>NW_013906287.1:0-242 GCF_000517525.1 Limulus polyphemus | reverse complement strand
CAAAAGGCAACATTACGATATCTACTGTTCCATTATATCACTTTGATGATTGTTCTACCAAGTCAGTATCATTATTTTATATTTCCTTCTGAAACATTATTACTATTGTTGTTCCTTTATTTACACAACACAGTCATATTTGTTCTCCACTTACAGCATCGACATTTTTAATATTGTTATATCTTATATCGTAACAACATTAGTTACTACAACAACCTTCTGCAGCATTCATTGCCATGCTG
>NW_013906286.1:0-241 GCF_000517525.1 Limulus polyphemus | reverse complement strand
ATAGTGAATGATAGGTCTTTTATTATAGATAGTTAGTGAATGGTAGGTCGTTTATGATAGATGGAACGTTACTGGTAGGTCTTTTATGATAATGTATAGTGGCTGGTAGGTCTTTTAATACAGGTGGATAGTGGCTTGTAGGTCTTTCATTATATATGGATAGTGGCTGGTAGGTCTTTTATTACATATTGATAGTGACTGGTAGGTGTTTTATTATAAATGGACAGTGGCTGGTAGACAG
>NW_013906285.1:0-250 GCF_000517525.1 Limulus polyphemus | reverse complement strand
TTCGTTCCATCTTCTCGAATTTGTTTATGAACGTTCGTTGCATACTCACGTATTTACATGCAAAACTCTAGCTTCATATTATCATTTTTGAGTCTTTTGTGGTCCATTTTGTTATTACTTTATTGGCTTTCTGAAAGAGAATGTGTAGTGCAGAGAAGCTTTTTGATATTGCTCTTTTATAGATTTCTTGCTATCAGAGGGTTCTAAATTAATGGATCTTAACCTTTTTTGCTTTGTATATTCACTATTT
>NW_013906284.1:0-242 GCF_000517525.1 Limulus polyphemus | reverse complement strand
CTGTTGGTGTGAACTATGGTGGTGGTGTAAGTACGATGTAAACATTGTTTACAGTTGTTGGTGTGAACTATGGTGGTGGTGTAAGTTCGATTTAAATATTGTTTACAGTTGTTGGTGTGAACTATGGTGGTGGTGTAAGTACGATGTAAACATTGTTTACAGCTGTTGGTGTGAACTATGGTGGTGGTGTAAGTTCGATGTAAACATTGTTTACAGCTGTTGGTGTGAGATATGGTGGTGGT
>NW_013906283.1:0-242 GCF_000517525.1 Limulus polyphemus | reverse complement strand
GTCGTTCCATTTGGACGGATCATCTCCAAATTTTGTATGAACGTTCGTTGCATAGTTGCGTATTTACATGCAAAATTCTAGCCTTCTATTATCATTTTTGCGACTTTTGTGGTCGTTTTATATTACTCTTTTATTGGCTTTTTTGAAAGCGTATGTGTACTGCAGTGAAGCTTTTGGTTACTGATTCTTTTTCGATTTCTTGTTACCAAAGGGTCCTAAATAGATGATTATTCACCAAATTT
>NW_013906282.1:0-240 GCF_000517525.1 Limulus polyphemus | reverse complement strand
ACAATGTTGGCAACTTCAACACAGGGGAGATGCCACAGCAGGAAAGGCTGGTATCTAGAAAGGTTGTTGGAACTGTGAAAAGCACGAACATTTGAGGAGCCAGTGTAGGAGGAATACCATCAACAAGTCGGCCTCAAGGAGACCAGTAGTGGTTGGTGTTGAGCGACGCCCACCAACCCCCATCATGAAAGTCCCAACAGCTAGGTGTAAAATGCCAAGCACACACATTGTCTATTTGAC
>NW_013906281.1:0-242 GCF_000517525.1 Limulus polyphemus | reverse complement strand
CTCCTGACTTTTTCTGCAACTGTTGGAGTACTTTCTTCCTGTTTCTTTTCTCGTTCGTCTTGTTTCTTTACTTTTTCCTCCAACCACTGCTGTAATCTTTCTTCTTGTTTATTTTCTTTCTCCTCCAACCACTGCTGTAGTCTCTCTTGTTTACTTTGCTGTTCGACTTGCCATTGTTGTAGGTTTTCTTGGAACTGCTGTTGTCTTTCTTCTTGTTTCTTTTCTTTTTCTCCCAAAAACTG
>NW_013906280.1:0-242 GCF_000517525.1 Limulus polyphemus | reverse complement strand
ACGTGGAAAACATACGAAAACACATATGGGAAAAACGTTTACCCATGTTAATCACCTGAAGTACCCCAATGTAGTACATAATCAAGATAACCTACACAGTTGACGTATGTGGAAAACATAGGAAAACACACATGGGAAAAACGTTTACCCATATTAATCACCTAAAGTACCCCAATGCAGTACATAATCAAGATAACCTACACAATTGACGTATGTGGAAAACATAAGGAAACACACATAGT
>NW_013906279.1:0-244 GCF_000517525.1 Limulus polyphemus | reverse complement strand
TACAGTATCGTTAAATCTTGTGTCTTCTTATTGACAGTACACAGTATTGATAAATCCTTTATCTTCTTATTGACAGCACACAGTATTATTAAATTATGTGTCTTCTTATTGACAGTACACAGTATTGATAAATCCTTTATCTTCTTATTGACAGGACACAGTATTATTAAATTATGTGTCTTCTTATTGACAGTACACAGTATTGATAAATCCTGTATCTTCTTATTGACAGGACACAATATTG
>NW_013906278.1:0-242 GCF_000517525.1 Limulus polyphemus | reverse complement strand
ACCAAATTACAAGAACCATCAACAAACATCAGGATTTTAAAACTGTTGTTCTGGCCATACTACAAAAACCATCAACAAGCTTTAGGATTTTAAAACTGTTTTTCTGGCCATACTACAAAAACCATCAACAAACATTAGGATTTTAAAACTGTTGTTCTGATCACACTACAAGAACCATCAACAAGCTTTAGGATTTTAAAACTGTTGTTCTGGCCATACTACAAAAACCATCAACAAACTTT
>NW_013906277.1:0-579 GCF_000517525.1 Limulus polyphemus | reverse complement strand
GATTACTGTCAAACATCGTGTGTTTCTAATACTTAAGTCAGCACCATAACAATTGTTCTTGTTCAAATTAGCTTATATAAATAGTTATCAGATATAAAGAAAAGGAGAGACAAAATACGTAGAAGGAGAACTAAATACAGAAAACGAAAAATAAAACTCTAAACACTATAAATTTACGTAAACGGATACTAGTGTAGATATAACTCGGAAAAAATGCAAAAAGAATAACACTAAAAATAACATTCTTTCTCTCTTTTTTAACTTTTTGTGGTATATGCATTATTCAAGATCTTTCGCGTTATTTCTATGTAAAATTTGATACTATATAAACGTAAGATGGGTAAATAATTACGTCATTATAGAATGTTTTCCATAACGATAGGAAAATATCCACTAAATAATAGTTAGATGGGATAAACACATTTAAACTATAATTAACTCTAGAAAACGAACAAAATGTGAATGGGAAATTGCAAAATTAAGGTTAGTGGTAAATTAACGTAGAACTCCTGTGTTTGTAAATGTTCATATTCAAAGTCTTTAAAGTTCCTATACACTGGATTAAGAGTTTATTGTTTC
>NW_013906276.1:0-411 GCF_000517525.1 Limulus polyphemus | reverse complement strand
GTTGATATCGAGCGTGGCCTAATGGTTGGGCGTTGCAACAGATAGCCTTATTACAAACATTAAACTGTACGTAAGTTGCACTATCAATAAATATGTATCTTGTTCAGATCGAGCGTGGTCTAATGGTTGGTTATTACTCAACAAATAGCCCGGTTTAATGTTTGTAATAAGTACGTAAGTTGCACTATGAATAAATATGTATCTTGTTCAGATCGAACGTGGCCTAATGGTTGGTTATTATTCAACAAATAGCTTTATTACAAACATTAAACCGTACGTAAGTTGCACTATGAATAAATATGTATCTTGTTGAGATCGAGCGTGGCCTAATGGTTGGTTATTATTCAACAAATAGCCTTATTACAAACATTAAACCGTTCATAAGTTGCACTAAGAATAAATATGTATCTT
>NW_013906275.1:0-242 GCF_000517525.1 Limulus polyphemus | reverse complement strand
GGACTTGTGTCGCTTAAGTTTCATCGGAAAGAATTTTTAGGGAAATAAACAAACGACAAGAGACGTAACAATATTACTTGTTTGTTTGTTTTTAATTATGCACAAAGCTACACAAGAGCTATCTGTGCTCTGCCGACCACGGGTATCAAAACCCAGTTTCTAGCATTGTGAGTCCGCAGACATACCGCTGTGCCACTGGGGGACATATTGTTACGACAGCGGAGGTCACTTCATATTCTCGA
>NW_013906274.1:0-267 GCF_000517525.1 Limulus polyphemus | reverse complement strand
TCGTGTGTCTTCTTATTGAGAGTACACAGTATTGTTAAATCTTGTGTCTTCTTATTGACAGTACACATATGTTAAATCTTGTGTCTTCTTATTGACAGTACACAGTATCGTTAAATCTTGTGTCTTCTTATTGACAGTACACAGTATCGTTACATCTTGTGTCTTCTTTTTGACATCGTTAAATCTTGTGTCTTTTTATAGATAGTACACAGTATTGCTAAATCTTGTGTCTTATTGACAGGACACATTATTGTTAAATCTTGTGTT
>NW_013906273.1:0-242 GCF_000517525.1 Limulus polyphemus | reverse complement strand
TATGGTGGTTATAAATTATGTAACTTGAGTTACACCCAAGTGTTCATGGAGTAGTTGTACCAAGTAAGGCTAAAGATGAATATCGTGGTTATAAATTCCGTAACTATAGTTACACCTAGGTGTTTATGGAGTAGTTGTACCAAGTAAGGCTAATGATGAGTATGATGGTTATAAATTCTGTAACCAGAGTTACACCTAGGTGTTTATGGAGTAGTTGTACCAAGTAAGGCTAATGATGAGTA
>NW_013906272.1:0-241 GCF_000517525.1 Limulus polyphemus | reverse complement strand
TCTTTGTACCAGTGATCAACATTTAAATTGGTGGTTTGTTCCTTAAGGTGAGAATCAGCTCACAGATATATAACACACTTAGTTTATTTATTAGAGTTATCTTTGTACCAGTGATCAATATTTAAATTGGTGGTGTGTTTCTTAAGGTGAGAGTCAACTTACAGATATATAACACAGTTTATTTATTAGAGTTATCTTTGTACCAGTGATCAATATTTAAATTGGTGGTGTGTTCCTTAAA
>NW_013906271.1:0-358 GCF_000517525.1 Limulus polyphemus | reverse complement strand
TTCCAATACAAAGATGCCCTTGATGTAAGACTTTCAAAATAGAGATCCTTTTATGAAAATTCCCAATAGTTATTTTATAATCTCTTATCAAAATTTCGGAATAAAATGGACACTAAGTTGTTGTTTTTTCTGTCTTCAATTATATTATAAACAAAGAATAGCTTTAAAAATAACATCGTTAAAAAAATTCCAACATATAAAAGGCCATCACGTCTTCTTATCAAATAAACTCCACCTTTTGGATTGTTTGTAATCTGGCTTAGCGAAAGTAAATTTTTTTAGGTTTTAATGTGAAATAATGTTTTTCGTCAATGCTATAATGTCTCAGTTTTGAGTTTTCCGACGAAATAAGCACTAT
>NW_013906270.1:0-585 GCF_000517525.1 Limulus polyphemus | reverse complement strand
TGGTCTATCTGCACGTATTTCTCCATACTTCTAATCTGTTAGATTAGAGGTAAGACAGCTACTAATGGTCTATCTGCACGTATTTCTCCATACTTGTAATCTGTTAGACTAGAGGTAAGACAGCTACTAAGCTACCCAATTGGTCTATCTGCACGTATTTCTCCATACTTGTAGAAATACGTGCAGATAGACCATTGGAGAGCTTAGTAGTTGTCTTACCTTTAGTCTAACAGACAACAAGTATGGAGAAGTACGTGCAGATAGACCATTGGGGAGGTTAGTAGCTGTCTTACCTCTAGTCTAACAGATTTCTTACCTCTAGTCTAACAGATTACAAGTATGGCAGCTACTAAGCTACCCAATGGTCTATCTGCACGTATTTCTCCATACTTGTAATCTGTTAGACTAGAGGTAAGACAGCTACTAACGCTACCCAATGGTCTATCTGCACGTACTTCTCCATACTTGTTGTCTGTTAGACTAAAGGTAAGACAGCTACTAACCTCCCCAATAGTCTATTTGCACGTATTTCTCCATACTTGTAATCTGTTAGACTAGAGGTAAGACAGCTACTAAGCTACCCAA
>NW_013906269.1:0-242 GCF_000517525.1 Limulus polyphemus | reverse complement strand
CTGATTCAAAGTTACAGCCTTGATCTGAATGCAGTTCATATGGCATACCAAATCTGAAGAAGAAATCACTAATAGCCGAATCTACAGTTGTAGTTTCATGATTTGGTATAGCATATGCCTCAGGCCACTTGGTGAAATAATACATCACTACACATATGTACCTGTTTCCAGCACGAGTTTGGGGCAAAGGACCAGCAATGTCAATGGTCACTCCATTGGTGTGCCAACTTGATATAACTACA
>NW_013906268.1:0-242 GCF_000517525.1 Limulus polyphemus | reverse complement strand
GGTGTTCATGGAGTAGATGTACCACGTGAGGCTAAAGATGAGTATGGTGGTTATAAATTGTGTAACTAGAGTTACACCTAGGTGTAACTCTAGTTACCGAATTTATTACCACCATACTCATCTTTAGCTTTACTTGGCACAAGTACTCCATGAACACCTACGTGTAACTATAGTTACCGAATTTATAACCACCATACTCATCGTTAGCGTTATTTCGTACAAAAACTCCACGAACACCTAGG
>NW_013906267.1:0-242 GCF_000517525.1 Limulus polyphemus | reverse complement strand
AGTAAAATAAAACTCCTATTTTTTAGCTAAGCACCATCATTCTCTGGAAATTTTGTAATTTACTATGCAGTTTCTGCATGAATGTTTTCACATTCATGTTCTCCAGATGTTCGAGATCATAAACATGTAGATATTCTTTGAAACTGGAAAGGCTATGTACAACTTCGAAACATTTTGCAGATATGAAACATACGGCATATAAGAGCAACGTGAGTTTAACTGCATACAACAGTTTTGATCTG
>NW_013906266.1:0-242 GCF_000517525.1 Limulus polyphemus | reverse complement strand
GCTCGAAAAACAAAATAAACAAGAGAGATTACAGCAATTGTTGGAGGAGAAAGAAAAGAAACAAGAAGAACGAGAAAAGAAACTAGAAGAGAGATTACAGCAGTTGTTGGAGGAAAAACAAAAGAAACAAAAAGAACGAGAAAATAAACAATAAGAGAGACTACAGTAGTGGTTGAAGGAGAAAGAAAATGAACAAGAGAGGAACGACTGTGTAACATGGATGGAACTCCTTGCTATAGTAA
>NW_013906265.1:0-242 GCF_000517525.1 Limulus polyphemus | reverse complement strand
GCACCACTCAATCTCCTCAAGTTGTTGCTGAGGGATCAGTTCGTAGATGCCTTGGACAGTCCACAACTTAAGATACAAGTGAATCAAGCACACCCCTCTACTATGCAGGATGCAATGGCCAGAGCTATCGAATTTGAATCCTACATTAAGTCCAGCACAGAGGTCCCGAGGTTGGTACAGTAATCTGGATTCAAGGCCAGAAAAGGTCAGCTTTCAGAGAGGTTTGAGGGACTTTGCTGGCA
>NW_013906264.1:0-242 GCF_000517525.1 Limulus polyphemus | reverse complement strand
TTTGGTGGGACGGGAATTCGAACCCACGACCCTCAGATTGCGAGTCGAGCGCCTTATCCACCTGGCCATGCCGGGCCACATCTTTTCGTATAATATGGCGTGAACCATAACCAGACATTTAATCAGACTGAAACTATCTAACCTTTAATCATTATTCGAGTTATGAATATATTCTTACAAATTCGGTTTCATTTTTAATTCACATTTGAAGACTCATCAAAGTATGCTTTAACATTGGTTTC
>NW_013906263.1:0-241 GCF_000517525.1 Limulus polyphemus | reverse complement strand
GACCAGAAACATCTACTTTAGTTTACATACCTTATATAATGTAGACCAGAAACATTTACTTTAGTTTACATACCTTATAGAATGTAGACCAGAAACATCTACTTCAGTTTACATACCTTATATAATGTAGACCAGAAACATCTACTTTAGTTTACATACCTTATATAATGTAGACGAGAAACATCTAGTTCACTTTACATACCTTATAGAATGTAGACCAGAAACATCTACTTTAGTTTAT
>NW_013906262.1:0-623 GCF_000517525.1 Limulus polyphemus | reverse complement strand
AAAGTACACAGTATCATTAAATCTTATGACATGTTATGATAGTACACAGTATCGTTAAATCTTGTGTCTTCTTATTGACAGTACACAGTATTGATAAATCCTTTATCTTCTTATTGACAGGACACAGTATTATTAAATCTTGTCTTCTTTTTGATAGTACACAGTATTGTTAAATTATGTGTCTTCTTATTGACAGTACACAGTATTGATAAATCCTGTATCTTCTTATTGACAGGACACAACACAAGATTTAACGATACTGTGTACTGTCAATAAGAAGAGACAAGATTTAACAATACTGTGTCCTGTCAATAAGAAGATACAGGATTTATCAATACTGTGTACTGTCAATAAGAAGACACAAGATTTAACAATACTGTGTCCTGTCAATAAGAAGATACAGGATTTATCAATACTGTGTACTGTCAAAAAGAAGACACAAGATTTAACAATACTGTGTCCTGTCAATAAGAAGATACATTGTCAATAAGAAGGTATACAGTATTGATAAATGCTGTATCTTCTTATTGACAGGACTCAGTATTGTTAAAACTTGTGTCTTTTACTGACAGGACACAGTATTGTTAAATCTTGTGTCTTCTTGTTGACAAGTACACAGTATT
>NW_013906261.1:0-250 GCF_000517525.1 Limulus polyphemus | reverse complement strand
AGTCAAATATTCTGTAAAGTCCTTTCTTTACAGTTGTATTCCTTGCTTTAACATTGACTGGCTCTACCTCCTGACACACGCCCAACAATGCCCCTTCCTTAAGTGTCTGCTCATATTCAGAGAAATTGGCCACTGTTATAGGTACTACTTGACGACCCGCTACAAGTGACCTTCCAATCTTCAAATCCACTAACCTGGATGGGTCTTCCACTGCTTCTACAAGCATTGGGCTTCCATGGGGATGTTCTTT
>NW_013906260.1:0-414 GCF_000517525.1 Limulus polyphemus | reverse complement strand
TTATTGATAGTACACAGTATTGTTAAATATTGTGTCTTCTTACTGACAGAACACAGTATTGTTAAATCTTGTGTCTTCTTATTGACAGGACATATTATTGTTAAATCTTGTGTTTTCTTACTGACAGTACACATTATTGTGTACTGTCAATAAGAAAACACAATATTCAACGTTATTGTTAAATCTTGTATTTTCTTACTGACAGTACACATTATCGTTGAATATTGTGTCTTCTTATTGACAGTACACAATATTTTTAAATCTTATGTCTTTTTATTGACAGGACACATTATTGTTAAATTTTCTGTTTTCTTACTGACAGTACACATTATCGTTAAATCTTGTGTGTTCTTATTGACAGTACACAGTATCGTTAAATCTTGTGTCTTTTTATTAATAGTAAACAGTATTGCT
>NW_013906259.1:0-242 GCF_000517525.1 Limulus polyphemus | reverse complement strand
TGTGTACTGTCAATGAGAAGACACAAGATTTAACAATACTATGTACTATCAATAAGAGAACAAGATTTAAAAATACTATGTACTATCAATAAGAAGACATAAAGATTTAACAATACTGTGTACTATCAATAAGAAGACACAAGAATTAACGATACTGTGTACTGTCAATAAGAAGACACAAGATTTAACGATACTGTGTACTGTCAATAAGAAGACACAAGATTTAACAATACTGTGTCCTG
>NW_013906258.1:0-242 GCF_000517525.1 Limulus polyphemus | reverse complement strand
TACTACTTAAGTTTACAAATAACAAATTTTATTAGTTTACAAAACTGTACATATACTTAACTAGATCTTGTACAGGTAGCATTTTGGTATTCATGGTTACATTATATGAACATTTCGTGCTTTTGCTGCTGCAAATGCATCAATTAAACTATCAAAATTTAAGGTATTAAGTACTTCTTTTTCAATACTTAATATTGCCAAGTTACTAAGTTGTTCTTGAGTCATTGGGGTTCTCAAGTATG
>NW_013906257.1:0-242 GCF_000517525.1 Limulus polyphemus | reverse complement strand
TAAGGAAACTTTGGCGTTTTTAATGTTTGAATAAAGAGTTTAACAGAGTCTTTAGTTTGTATGGAAACTTTGGCGTTATTAATGTTTGAATAGAGTTTAACAAAGTATTTAGTTTGTAAGGAAACTTTGGCGTTATTAATGTTTGAATAAAGAGTTTAACAGAGTCTTTAGTTTGTAAGGAAACTTTGACGTTATTAATGTTTGAATAGAGTTTAACAAAGTCTTTAGTTTGTAAGGAAACT
>NW_013906256.1:0-243 GCF_000517525.1 Limulus polyphemus | reverse complement strand
TTCCCGATTGACGAGTGAAGGGCGTTTCTGATGAGGGGGGGGGGGGCTTAATTTAAACGTTCCAGTTGCTTACTATAGATCTTTGCATTGACAGTTCGCTGTTGATTGAGGAGTTCGAAATGAATTACTTCTCTGATGTCCCACCAAATGCAAAGCATCACTTTCTGCAGATGGAGTCCAGGTTTTGGGGTCGGAAGTGGTTTTTGTCTAGGACTGAGCCATTTTTTAGCGTTTAATATTCGC
>NW_013906255.1:0-239 GCF_000517525.1 Limulus polyphemus | reverse complement strand
GTATCTTCTTATTGAATGGACACAGTATTGTTAAATCTTGTCTTCTTTTTGATAGTACATAGTATTGTTAAATCTTGTGTCTTCTTATTGAGAGTAAACAGTATTGTTAAATCTTTTGTGTTCTTATTGAGAGTACACAGTATTGTTAAATCTTGTGTCTTCTTATTGACAGTACAGAGTACCGTTAAATCTTGTGTCTTCTTATAGACAGTACAAAGTATTGATAAATTCTGTATTAT
>NW_013906254.1:0-243 GCF_000517525.1 Limulus polyphemus | reverse complement strand
TTTTCTTTCTCCTCTAAGAACTGTTGTATTCTCTTATCTTGTTTATTTTCTCGTTCTTCATGTTCTTTTCATTTCACTCTGTAGTATCTCTTCTTTCTCTCTTCTTGTTTCTTTTCTTTCTCCTCTAAAAACATGCTGTATTCTCTCTTTTTGTTTATTTTTTCTACTCTCTTCTTGTTTATTTTTTCGTTTTTCATGTTTCATTTCTTTCCACTCTAACAGTAGTTATTCTCTCTTCTTGTT
>NW_013906253.1:0-242 GCF_000517525.1 Limulus polyphemus | reverse complement strand
AAACCCTAATGCAGACATATTCAGTCCCATTAGAAGTCACATCCCAGATATGAATGTCAGTAATAGGAGTGATCCAGTGCGAAGGAAGCCACAGGAATTCGATGGGGAGGCACCGTGGGAAGCATATAGAGCACAGTTTGAGTTACTGGCAGATATGAATGGATGGACAGAGGAGCAGAAAGCTGTATATCTGGCAACGAGCTTGAAGGGACAACCACTGGAAATACTTGGACAGTTGACAT
>NW_013906252.1:0-242 GCF_000517525.1 Limulus polyphemus | reverse complement strand
CAGCCACCGTTGATGGCCTATAGGACAGGAGAGCATGAAGCCACTGGATACACTTCAGCAAAGTTGATATTTGGTCGGGAACTTCAGTTGCCAGTGGATCTGTTAATAGGACGCCCACCTTATGAAGAGTTGCCTGAAAATGTGTCAGAGCTCGTGAAAGTGTTATTGGATAGGAATGATGATCATCACCATCAAGTGCGTTCAAACTTGAAAACGTCTGCTGATTCCATGAAGCTATCTTA
>NW_013906251.1:0-243 GCF_000517525.1 Limulus polyphemus | reverse complement strand
TATATGAGAAAAATAACTAAATTAGTAAAGGAAATTTATCGTTATTATAAAGTAGTTATGTGGACGAAACTAGAGTGTATTCTGTCCTATAACGTTATGTGGACGAAACTAGAGTGTATTCTGTCCTATAACGTTATGTGGACGAAACTAGAGTGTATTCTGTCCTATAACGTTATGTGGACGAAACTAGAGTGTATTCTGTCCTATAACGTTATGTGGACGAAACTAGAGTGTATTCTGTCC
>NW_013906250.1:0-259 GCF_000517525.1 Limulus polyphemus | reverse complement strand
TAAAACCTTTATTACAAACCTATTGCATCTAGTTTAATCACACAATAATCCTTACTGTAATAACTGTTATCTAATAAATAAACTAAAACCTTATTACAAGCCTATTGCAGCTAGTTCAATCACACAATAACCCTTACTGTAATAACTGTTATCTAATAAATAACTATAACCTTATTACAAACCTATTGCAGCTAGTTTAATCACACAATAACCTTACTGTAATAACTGTTATCTAATAAATAAACAATAACCTTATTAC
>NW_013906249.1:0-242 GCF_000517525.1 Limulus polyphemus | reverse complement strand
GGTGTGACGTGGATTTGAACCCGCGACCCTCAGATTGCGAATCGAGCGCCCTAACCACCTGGCCATGCCGAGCCACAAGCCACGGAGAATGAAGCTTTTATTTTTCGACTTGAAAACATCTGACTCCACACCTGTGGATTTTTTACATTTAATTTTAACATTTGATTTTTTTAAAGGTGATCTTGGGAACCGACGTCCATTTATAAAGAAGGTATTTATTAAAGATTGAGAAAGAAAAAATT
>NW_013906248.1:0-515 GCF_000517525.1 Limulus polyphemus | reverse complement strand
TACTTTGATTCGCTACTAGTGATGAGTAAAGGACTACGTACTTTGATTCGCTACTAGTGGTGAGTAAAGGACTACATACTTTGATTCGCTACTAGTGGTGGAGTAAAGGACTACATACTTTGATTCGCTACTAGTGGTGTGTAGTCCTTTACTCACCACCAGTAGCGAATCAAAGTACGTAGTCCTTTACTCACCACCAGTAGCGAATCAAAGTACGTAGTTCTTTACTCATCACTAGTAGCGAATCAAAGTATGTAGTCCTTTACTCACCACTAGTAGCGAATCAAAGTACGTAGTTCTTTACTCACCACTAGTAGCGAATCAAAGTACCTAGTTCTTTACTCACCACCAGTAGCGAATCAAAGTACGTAGTCCTTTACTTGTAGTCCTTTACTCACCACCAGTAGCGAATCAAAGTACGTAGTCCTTTACTCACCACTAGTAGCGAATCAAAGTACGTAGTCCTTTACTCACCACTAGTAGCGAATCAAAGTACGTAGTTCTTTACTCACCAC
>NW_013906247.1:0-242 GCF_000517525.1 Limulus polyphemus | reverse complement strand
TTACTTAGTACAGCTACTCCACGAACACGTAGGTGTAACTATAGTTACCGAATGTGTAAACCCATACTCATCTTTAGCGTTATTTGGTACAACAACTCCACGAAAACGTAGGTGTAACTCTAGTTACCAAATTTTTAACCACCATACTCATCTTGAGCTTTACTTGGTACAACTACTCCATGAACACCTAGGTGTAAATCTAGTTACAGAATTTATAAACACCATACTCATCCTTAGCCTTA
>NW_013906246.1:0-316 GCF_000517525.1 Limulus polyphemus | reverse complement strand
GAAAACGTGTTTTTAGTTTTCTTCCACTCGATTTGGTGTTATGAAAGTCGAAAAAGTCAAGTCTAAGAAGGCCTAAGACATTTTCGACTTTGATAGCTGTATTTTTAGTCTTTCTTACACTATATTTTAATGACTTTCATAATGGTATTTTAATCCTTCTTAAACTATATTTTGTCGACTGTTATGTCGGTCTTTTAATCTTCCTTCCACTAGATTTTGTTGACATTGATATGGCTCGTTTTAGTCAGTTTTCCACTATATTTTGTCGAATGTTATAACGGTTTTTATCTTCCTTCTTCCAGATTTTGTTGACATT
>NW_013906245.1:0-388 GCF_000517525.1 Limulus polyphemus | reverse complement strand
TTGAACAATATGTTGAAGAACTAGACGTAAATCAGATGTTTAAATTGAATAATATGTTCCAGAACTAGACGTAAATCAGATGTTTAAATTGAATAATATGTTCCAGAACTAGACGTAAATCAGATGTTTAAATTGAATAATATGTTGAAGAACTAGACGTAAATCAGATGTTTAAATTGAATAATATGTTCCAGAGCTAGACGTAAGTCAGATGTTTAAATTGAATAATATGTTCCAGAGCTAGACGTCAGTCAGATGTTTAAATTGAATAATATGTTGAAGAACTAGACGTAAGTCAGATGTTTAAATTGAATAATATGTTCCAGAGCTAGACGTAAATCAGATGTTTAAATTGAATAATATGTTCCAGAACTAGACGTAAATCAGG
>NW_013906244.1:0-968 GCF_000517525.1 Limulus polyphemus | reverse complement strand
CCCAATCGCTTGTGGAAGGCTGAGCCCGATGCTGACAAAAAAATATCCACACGTTTAGACCATAAATTTGTTTTGAGATCGTGAATTTATAACTTCGAAGACGGGAATATCCCTCGTGCTTAATGACGTTAGAAAATAAATGAATATGGATCAACACGGGCCCCAGGACCATGCAGAAAGAGACTTGGAGAAAGTCGTATCCTAGCCATGAATTCTGCACCCTGCTTAGCACAGTGTCCATAAGCGTGGAATAGCATGTATACTCGCGTCATTCTCCAGATTCTTGAGGAATGTGATTGTTAAATGATTAAGAAATGGACGCTTATGCACACGTGCCTTATGTGATTTCCCAGATTGAGGGCCATTTCGATTTTGTTTTATACTGTTGCCTGGATCAAGTTGACGACTTTTATCAGTTTATCTCATATGTTATGAGTGGACATGTGTGACACAAGTAGCCAGTATGAACATGGGCAAAACTTTTAATATTTCATCACGGTGGAAGCAGATTGGTTTATTGATTTGTTATCCTGAAATTACCTGATCCTATTTGCTATAGAATAAATGTAGGCTCGAGTAGACATCTTCCTCGTCTTCAAAATATCTCTATTTTTCATTTCAAAAGGCCGTTATGTCTAAATTACATCCTTATTAAGCGCCCTATTCAATAGTCTGATCTCTAGCAACCATCTCCTTCAAATTAACACCCAATGGTGACAAAGATTAAAAGTGTTAAGATTCTAAAAGTCACGAAGGTTGAAGAGAGTAACAGAATTTTTCTCAAGAGAGGTCAACTATATGATTAGCGAATAAGGAAGAAAGGAAAGTGAACACCATGACGTCTTCAACGTGCACGAGCTTCATGAAATGGATCTTGAAATATATTGCTGATCAGCTTGAAGTCCTTATTCCAAGGTACTTACATGGTCCCTCCTCGTCTTTGAAAAGTTAGTTTTCAATATTTAATC
>NW_013906243.1:0-242 GCF_000517525.1 Limulus polyphemus | reverse complement strand
TACATATAGATAATCCAACCTTACTAACTACACACCATTACAATACATATAGATAATCCAACCTTACTAACTACACACCATTACAATACATATACATAATCCAACCTTACTAACTACACACCATTACAATACATATACATAATCCAACCTTACTAACTACACACCATTACAATACATATAGATAATCCAACCTTACTAACTACACACCACTACAATACATATAGATAATCCAATCTTTCTAG
>NW_013906242.1:0-260 GCF_000517525.1 Limulus polyphemus | reverse complement strand
ACACACGATTTAGCAATAATGTGTACTATCAGTAAAAGACACAAGATTTAACGATACTGTGTACTGTGAATAAGAAGACACAAGATTTTACGATACTGTGTACTGTGAATAAGAAGAAACAAGATTTAACAATACTGTGTACTATCAATAAAAAGACACAATATTTAACGAAACTGTGAACTGTCAAAAAGAAGACACAAGATTTAACGACACTGTGTTCTGTCAATAAGAAGACACAAGATTTAACAATACTGTGTACT
>NW_013906241.1:0-241 GCF_000517525.1 Limulus polyphemus | reverse complement strand
CAAGAATAACGAGAAGAGAAATTACAACAGTTAGTTAAAGGAAAAAGAAAAGAAACAAGAAGAACGTGAAATTAAACAAGAAGAAAGATTACAGCAGTTGTTGGAGGAAAAAGAAAAGAAACAAGAAGAACGAGAAAAGAAACAAGAAGAGAGATTACAGCAGTGGCAACTGGAACAAGAAAGGAAACAGGAAGAAAGTCAGCAGCAACTACAGGAAAGTCAACAACAATGGCAAGAAGAA
>NW_013906240.1:0-242 GCF_000517525.1 Limulus polyphemus | reverse complement strand
TATCATACTAAATGTACATAGTTTCAGAAGATACAAGCTGTCATCATACTAAATGTACAGTTTCAGAAGATACAAGCTGTTATCATACTAAATGTACATACTTTCAGAAGATACAAGCTGTCATCATAGTAAATGTGCACAGCTGCAGAAGATACAAGCTGTCGTCATACTAAATGTACAGTTTCAGAAGATACAAGCTGTCGTCATACTAAATGTACACAGTTTCAGAAGATACAAGCTGT
>NW_013906239.1:0-241 GCF_000517525.1 Limulus polyphemus | reverse complement strand
CTGTATAAAGATATTTAATTACCATAAACATTGTTTGGTATCAAATCACTTACACTATCTGTATCAAGATATTTAGTGACTAAAAACATTGTTTGGTATCAAACCACCTACACTATCTGTATCAAGATATTTAGTGACTATAAACATTGTTTGGTATCAAACCATCTACAACATCTGTATAATGATATTTAATTACCATAAACATTGTTTGGTATCAAACCACCTACACTATCTGTATCAA
>NW_013906238.1:0-241 GCF_000517525.1 Limulus polyphemus | reverse complement strand
CTATAAAAACCTATAGAATAAAGTCTGTAGAGTTGAAATCATGGGGCACATGTAAACAAACTATAAAACCTACAGAATAAAGTCTGTAGAGTTGAAATCATGGGGCACATGTAAACAAATTATAAAAACCTATAGAATAAAGTCTGTGGAGTTGAAATCATGGGGCACATGTAAACAAACTATAAAAACCTATAGAATAAAGTCTGTAGAGTTGAAATCATGGGGCACATGTAAACAAACT
>NW_013906237.1:0-242 GCF_000517525.1 Limulus polyphemus | reverse complement strand
AGGTAAGAGGGTTTATTTACGACATTGTTTTACATAAAGTGAAGTAAGAGGGTTTATTTACGACATTGTTTTATATAAAGTAATGCAAGATGGTATATTTACGACATTGTTTTACATAAAGTGAAGTAAGAGGGTTTATTTACGACATTGTTTTACATAAAGTGAAGAGGGTTTATTTACGACATTGTTTTACATAAAGTAACGTAAGAGGGTATATTTACGACATTGTTTTACATAAAGTG
>NW_013906236.1:0-242 GCF_000517525.1 Limulus polyphemus | reverse complement strand
CACTTATTTAGTATTTTACATCCCCTATATATATGTTTTTCTCTTTCTTTCTGAGATCCGTTCGTGGCCTTAGTCTTTAACGTTCTCGACTTGCAAATCCGCACGAAATCGAACCCAGTTCGTCAGCTCCTAAATCCAGAGATCTACTTCAGAGCGAATCCATCCGTTGAAAAAAAAATCCAGATTTTATGTTCGTAAAAACAACTTCTACTGTAGACTATGTTTCTGCTTTTAACATATGT
>NW_013906235.1:0-463 GCF_000517525.1 Limulus polyphemus | reverse complement strand
TGGTGTATGTACGTCTTGTTTTTATATGTTAGTAACTGACATGGTGTATGTACGTCTTGTTTTTATATATTAGTAACTTACGTGATGTATGTACGTCTTGTTTTTTAAATATGTTAGTAACTTACATTATGTATAAACGTCTTGTTTTTCAAATATGTTAGTAACTTACATGACGTATGTACGTCTTGTTTTTATGTGTTAGTAACTGACATGATGTATGTACGTTTTGTTTTTATATGTTAGTAACTTACATGATGTATGTACGTCTTGTTCTTTTAAATATGATAATAACTTACATGATGTATGTACGTCTTGTTTTTTATATGTTTGTAACTTACGTGATGTATGTACGTCTTGTTTTTACATGTTAATAACTTACATGATGTATGTACGTCTTGTTTTTTATATGTTAGTAACTTACATGATGTATGTACGTCTTGTTTTTATATGTTTGTAACTTACG
>NW_013906234.1:0-242 GCF_000517525.1 Limulus polyphemus | reverse complement strand
CTTGTGTTCTTCTTATTTACAGTACACAGTATTGATAAATCCTGTATCTTCTTATTGACAGGACACAGTATTGTTAAATCTTGTGTTTTCTAATTGACAGTTTACAGTGTTTATAAATCCTGTATCTTCTTATTGACAGGACACAGTATTTTTAAATCTTGTGTCTTTTTATTGACAGTACACAGTATCATTAAATCTTATGACTTGTTATGATAGTACACAGTATCGTTAAATCTTGTCCT
>NW_013906233.1:0-242 GCF_000517525.1 Limulus polyphemus | reverse complement strand
GTACTGTCAATAAGAAGACACAAGATTTAACGATACTTTGTACTTTCAATAAGAAGACATAAGATTTAACGATACTGTGTACTATCAATAAGAAGACACAAGTATTAACGATACTGTGTACTGTCAATAAGAAGACACAAGATTTAACGATACTGTGTACTCTCAATAAGAAGACACAAGATTTAACGATACTGTGTATTTTGAATAAGAAAACACAAGATTTAAAGATAGTGTGTACTTTC
>NW_013906232.1:0-291 GCF_000517525.1 Limulus polyphemus | reverse complement strand
TCGTCCTTGCTGTACTTTATGGAAGAAGTTGTTAAATGATACTGCTGTCGTCCTTGATGTACTTTATGGAAGAAGTTGTTAAATGAAACTACTGTCGTCCTTGCTGTACTTTATGGAAGAAGTTATTAAATGATACTGCTGTTGTCCTTGCTGTACTTTATGGTGGAATTTTTTAAATGATACTGCTGTCGTCCTTGCTGTACTTTATGGAAGAAGTTGTTAAATGATACTGCTGTTGTACTTGCTGTACTTTATGGTGGAATTTTTTAAATGATACTGCTGTCGTCCTTG
>NW_013906231.1:0-300 GCF_000517525.1 Limulus polyphemus | reverse complement strand
CAATAAGAAGACACAAGATTTATAAATACTGGGTACTATCAATAAGAACACACAAGATTTAAAAATACTGTGTACTGTCAATAAGAAGACACAATATTTAACGTACTGTGTACTATCTATGAAAAGACACAAGATTTAACGATACTGTGTACTGTCAATAAGAAGACACAAGATTTAACGATACTGTGTACTGTCAATAAGAAGACACAAGTATTTAACGATACTGTTTACTGTCAATAAGAAGAGTATTGTTAAATCTAGTGTGTCTTCTTATTGAGAGTACACACAAGATTTAACGAT
>NW_013906230.1:0-241 GCF_000517525.1 Limulus polyphemus | reverse complement strand
CTAATAAAGTTATATTCCGTAGATATAGGTCATGATTATATTTATTGATATCTCCTGACGAAGTTGTAATAGCGGAATATTGAGCTAATAATGTTATGTTCCGGGGATATAGGTCGTGATTATATTTATTGATATCTCCTGACGAAGTTGTAACAGCGAAATATTGAGCTAATAAAGTTATATTCCGGGGATTTAGGTCGTGATTATATTTATTGATAACTCCTGACGAAGTTGAAAGAGC
>NW_013906229.1:0-242 GCF_000517525.1 Limulus polyphemus | reverse complement strand
AACGATACTGTGTACTTACAAATAAGAAGACACTAAGATTTAAAAACTGTGTACTGTCAATAAGAAGACACAAGATTTTAACAATACTATGTACTGTCAATAAGAATACACAATATTTTAACGATACTGTGTACTGTCAATAAGAAGACACAATATTTAACGATACTGTGTCCTGTCAATAATGAAGACACAAGTATTTAACGATACTATGTACTATCAATAAGAAGACACACGATTCAGCA
>NW_013906228.1:0-242 GCF_000517525.1 Limulus polyphemus | reverse complement strand
CGGTCGTACTTTTGTGTTTATTGTGCCGAATAAACCGTGGGGTCAGCAGCGTGAACTTTGTATGTTGTCCGTAAACTATCTCACCCCTTTCTGTGGTCACTCTCGTTCAACCAAGCTCGTGCGCATTTGAACGTTATGGTAGATATGATAGTAAGAAAGCTTTTCAGTACTTGAATATCATTTCTTTGAACATTCAAACAAGTTTATTTCAACATATGTCCGTGTATGTTGTTTCAGAATAG
>NW_013906227.1:0-242 GCF_000517525.1 Limulus polyphemus | reverse complement strand
AGCAGATGACAGGCACAACTATAGAGCACTGATAGCGGCTCTAGAACTCAGGTATGGAACCCAAAAGTAGTCTGAAGTCTACAGGGCTAGGTTTAGGACGAGAGTCCATGCTAAAGGGAAGAGCCTGCAAGAGCTGGCACAGGACTTGGAAAATATGGCACACACAGCCTACCCAACTGCACCACCCGATCTCCTCAAGTTGTTGCTGAGAGATCAGTTTGTAGACACCTTGGACAGTCCAC
>NW_013906226.1:0-304 GCF_000517525.1 Limulus polyphemus | reverse complement strand
GACTGGGGTGTACGTGATATTGTTGTCCAATAGAAGTATTACAGTTTCGAGTCCTATTGACTGGGGTGTACGTGATATTGTTGTCCAATATAAGTGTTACAGTTTCGAGTCCTATTGGCTGGTTTGTAAGTGATATTGTTGTCCAATATAAGTATTACAGTTTCGAATCCTATTGACTGGGGTGTAAGTGATATTGTTGTCCAATATAAGTATTACAGTTTCGAGTCCTATTGGCTGGTGTGTAAGTGATATTGTTGTCCAATAGAAGTATTACAGTTTCGAGTCCTATTGTTTGGTGTGTAAG
>NW_013906225.1:0-237 GCF_000517525.1 Limulus polyphemus | reverse complement strand
CTAATAAACAATGTATATAAAAATATACCAAAGCTGTCTTCATACAGAAATAAGTAACGTTAAGCTGCTAAAACAAAGCTTACAATGGAAATGAAACCAGATAAGTACTAATAAACAATGTATATAAAAATATACAAAAGTTGTCTTCATACAGAAATAAGTAACGTTAAGCTGCTAAAACAAAGCTTACAATGGAAATGAAACCAGATAAGTACTAATAAACAATGTATATAAAAA
>NW_013906224.1:0-377 GCF_000517525.1 Limulus polyphemus | reverse complement strand
ATTTATTCATGTTATGTTGTTAAACACAAAGCCATGCAACTAAGTTCTAATCTACTCAGTGTTACAAAGTGAAATATTTATTCATGTTATGTTGTTAAACACAAAGCCATGCAACTAAGTTCTAATCTACTCAGTGTTACAAAGTGAAATGTTTATTCATGTTATGTTGTTAAACACAAAGCCATGCAACTAAGTTCTAATCTACTCAGTGTTACAAAGTGAAATATTTATTCATGTTATGTTGTGAAACACAAAGCCATGCAACTAAGTTCTAATCTACTCAGTGTTACAAAGTAAAATATTTATTCATGTGTTATGTTGTTAAACACAAAGCCATGTAACTAAGTTCTAATCTACTCAGTGTTACAAAGTGAAAT
>NW_013906223.1:0-242 GCF_000517525.1 Limulus polyphemus | reverse complement strand
CTTTGGATTCTGTACCTATTATCTCGCCGACCACATTTTATTCGGAAAGTCACGTCTGAGAGACGTTCCACTGTGTCATATGGGCCTTCCCAAGGAGAAGACAACTTAGGAGACTTCCCTTGTCTCCTGGTACAAAGCTGACTTCAGTAGATCTCTTATCATAACATAGCTTCATGGAGTCAGCAGACGTTTTCAAGTTTGAATGCACTTGATGATTAATATTGTTACGACAGCGGAAGTCA
>NW_013906222.1:0-365 GCF_000517525.1 Limulus polyphemus | reverse complement strand
AGGACAAATTATTGTTAAATCTTGTGTTTTTCTTACTGACAGTACATAAGAAGACACAAGATTTAACAATACTGTTGACAGTACACAGTATCGTTAAATCTTGTGTCTTCTTATTGACAGTACTCTTCTTATTGACAATACACAGTATCGTTAAATCTTGTGTCATCTTATTGACAGTACACAGTATCGTTAAATCTTGTGTCTTCTTATTGACAGTACACAATATCGTTAAATCTTGTGTCTTCTTATTGACAGTACACATTATCGTTGAATATTGTGTCTTCTTATTGACAGTACACAATATCGTTAAATCTTGTGTCTTCTTATTGACAGTACACATTATCGTTGAATATTGTGTCTTCTTA
>NW_013906221.1:0-243 GCF_000517525.1 Limulus polyphemus | reverse complement strand
CCGAATTTTGATTCAACTATCATTTATCGGGGGGGGGGGGAGGACAGTAAAGACTAAAAGAATAATTATGAGCTAATTCGATTAATCATCATAATTTTAGTTTTAACAAATCGTAGATATATAGAGGGAAATTAAAAATAAATGTGTATAATATCTTATGCTATGTTGAATCTCAATATGAATTTCAAGTTATAATATATCATAACTAATTCAGTACTCAACATAAAAGAACTGTGTATTTTT
>NW_013906220.1:0-294 GCF_000517525.1 Limulus polyphemus | reverse complement strand
TGTCTTATTATTGACAGGAACGATACTGTGTAAAATCTTGTGTCTTTTTATTGAAAGTACAGAGTGTTGTTAAATCTCTTGTCTTCTTATTGACAGTACACAGTATTGTTAAATCTGGTGTCTTCTTATTGACAGTACACAGTATCGTTAAATCTTGTGTTTTTTTATTGACAGTACACATTTTTTTTAAATCTTTTGTCTTCTTATTGAAAGTACACAGTGTTGTTAAATATCTTGTCTTCTTATTGACAGTACACAGTATTGTTAAATCTTGTGTCTTTTTATTGACATTAC
>NW_013906219.1:0-241 GCF_000517525.1 Limulus polyphemus | reverse complement strand
GCATGTTTGGTTGTATGCGGATTCGAACCCTCGACCCTCAGATTGTGAGTCGAGCGCCTTATCCACCTGGCCATGCTGGGCATTGAGTTTTGATACCCACGTAGGCACAACATAGAAAACCCATTGTATTGCTTTGTGCTTCCCAACATTTTTGGGGATGACGTTTAGCATAAAAGTAGAACCTATATACTTTTGTTTCTCCTTTACAGGATGTGGCCTGTTTATAAAGGTAACCTTTCCT
>NW_013906218.1:0-242 GCF_000517525.1 Limulus polyphemus | reverse complement strand
AGTACTTAGTGAACATAGTATGCTATAAAGCAGAATGTAGTACTAGTGAATATATATGTTATAAAAAAGATGTAGTACTTGTGAATGTATATATTATAACAAAGATGTAGTACTAGTTAATATATATGTTATAACACAGATGTAGTACTAGTGAGTCTATATATTATAACACAGATGTTGTAATTGTTGTTATGTATGTTATAACACAGATGTAGTACTAGTGAATATATATGTTATAACAC
>NW_013906217.1:0-242 GCF_000517525.1 Limulus polyphemus | reverse complement strand
TAAGTGGAAGTGTTATTGAAAGATCTAAGAAGGTAAAATTTAGAGTAACTCAAACATTTAAAAGAAAGTAGAAGGTGTGGAGGTGTAAGTGGAAGTGTTATGGAAAGATCTAATAAGGTAAAATTTAGAGTAACGTAAACATTTAAAAGAAAGTAGAAGGCACATAGAAGGTGTGTAAGTGGAAGTGTTATTGAAAGATCTAAGAAGGTAAAATGTAGAGTAACTCAAACATTTAATAGAAA
>NW_013906216.1:0-361 GCF_000517525.1 Limulus polyphemus | reverse complement strand
TTCTTGTTAGAAATCAAGTAGTGGTAAAATCATATATTCTTGTTAGAAATCAAGTAGTGGTAAAATCATATATTCTTGTTAGAAATCAAGTAGTGGTAAAATCATATGTTCTTGTTAGTATATGATTTTACCACTACTTGATATCTAACAAGAACATATGATTTTACCACTACTTGATTTCTAACAAGAACATATGATTTTACCACTACTTGGTTTCTAACAAGAACATATGATTTTACCACTACTTCATTTCTAACAAGAATATATGATTTTACCACTACTTGATTTCCAACAAGAACATATGATTTTACCACTACTTGATTTCTAACAAGAATATATGATTTTACCACTACTTGATTTG
>NW_013906215.1:0-478 GCF_000517525.1 Limulus polyphemus | reverse complement strand
AAATAACGCTAAAGATATTACCGAATTTGTAACCACCATACGCCTAGAGTTACACCTAGGTGTTTATGGAGTAGTTGTGCCAAGTAAGTCTAAAGATGAGTATGGTAGTTATAAATTTTGTAACTAGAGTTACACCTAGGTGTTCGTGGAGTTGATGTATCAAATAACGCTACAGATGAGTATGGTGGTTACAAATTTGGTAGCTAGAGTTACACCTAGGTTTTCGTGGAGTTGTTGTACCAAATAACGCTAACGATGAGTATGTTGTTTATAAATTCGGTATCTAAATTCGGTAACTAGAGTTACAGCTAGGTGTTTATGGATAATTGTACCAAGTAAGGCTAAAGGTGAGTATGGTGTTTATAAATTCTGTATCTAGAGTTACACCTAGGTGTTCATGGAATAGTTGTTCCAAGTAAGGCTAAAGATGAGAATGGTGGTTATAAATTCGGTAACTAGAGCTACACCTGAGTGTTCG
>NW_013906214.1:0-1139 GCF_000517525.1 Limulus polyphemus | reverse complement strand
CAAATCAATCACATACTGTATCATAGCAGCAATATACAAATCAATCACATCCTGTAACGTGGCAGCAATATACAAATCAATCACATCCTGTAACGTGGCAGCAATAGGTTAATTTGTCTATTGCTACCATGCTACAGGATGTGATTGATTTGTTCACATCCTGTAACATGGGCTGCTATGTAACAGGATGTGATTGATTTGTATATTGCTACCTTGCTACAGGATGTGATTGATTTGTCTATTGCTGCCACGTTACAGGATGTGATTGATTTGTCTATTGCTACCATGTTACAGGATGTGATTGATTTGTCTGTTGCTACCATGTTACAGGATGTGATTGATTTGTCTATTGCTGCTATGTTACAGGATGTGATTGATTTGTATATTGTGGATTGCTACCATGCTACAGGATGTAATTGATTTGTATATTGTGGCCATGTTACAGGATGTGATAGATTTGTATATTGTTGCCATGTTACAGGATGTGATTAATTTGTCTATTGCTACCATGCTACAGGATGTGATTGATTTGTATATTGTGGCCATGTTACAGGATGTGATTAATTTGTCTATTGATTGATTTGTCTATTGCTGCTATGTTACAGGATGTGATTGATTTGTATTATATTGCTGCTATGTTACTGGATGTGGTTGATTTGTCTATTGCTGCCATGATACAGTATGTGATTGACTTGTCTATTGCTGCTATGTAACAGGATGTGGTTGATTTGTCTATTGCTGCTATGTAACAGGATGTGGTTGATTTGTCTATTGCTGCTATGTTACAGGATGTGGTTGATTTGTATATTGCTGCTATGTTACAGGATGTGGTTGATTTGTCTATTGCTGCTATGTTACAAGATGTCAAATCAATCACATCCTGTAACATAGCAGCAATATACAAATCAACCACATACTGTATCATGGCAGCAATAGACAAATCAACCACATCCTGTAACATGGCAACAATATACAAATCAACCACATCCTGTAACATGGCAACAATATACAAATCAACCACATACTGTATCATGGCAGCAATAGACAAATCAATCACATACTGTATCATGGCAGCAATAGACAAATCAATCACATCCTGTAACATAGCAGCAATAGACAAATCAATCAGACCCTGTAGC
>NW_013906213.1:0-363 GCF_000517525.1 Limulus polyphemus | reverse complement strand
CGAGAAGAGAAATTACAGCAGTGGTTGGAGGAAAAAGAAAAGAAACAAGAAGAGAAATTACAGCAGTGGTTGGAGGAAAAAAGAAATAAACAAGAAGAGAGATTACAGCAGTTGTTGGAGGGAAAGGAAAAAGAAAATAAACAAGAAGAGAGATTACAGCAATTGTTAGAGGAAAAAGAAAAGAAACAAGAAGAACGAGAAAAGAAACAAGAAGAAAGATTACAGCAGTAGCAAGAAAAACCTACAACAATGGCAGCTCGAACAGCAAAATAAACAAGAGAAATTACAGCAGTTGTTGGAGGAAAAAGAAAAGAAACAAGAAGAGAGACAACAGCAGTTGCAAGAAAACCTGCAACAGTGGAA
>NW_013906212.1:0-287 GCF_000517525.1 Limulus polyphemus | reverse complement strand
AAAATTGATGAATGATATGCCTGTGCACAGCATAAAGAACAAAAATTGATAAATTATATGCCTGTGCACAGCATAAAGAACACAAATTGATGAATGATATACCTGTGCACAGCATAAAGAACAAAAATTGATGAATGATATGCCTGTGCACAGCATTAAGAACAAAAATTGATGAATGATATGCCTGTGCACAGCATAAAGAACAAAAATTGATAAATGATATGCCTGTGCACAGCATAAAGAACAAAAATTGATGAATGATATGTCTGTGCACAGCATTAAGAACA
>NW_013906211.1:0-311 GCF_000517525.1 Limulus polyphemus | reverse complement strand
AATAGTGTTTGGTATTGACTAATGGTTAGATGATTAATGTTAGGTAAATCTAACCATTAGGCAACATTGTTCTTTGGTATTGGCTAATGGTTAGATTAATAATGTTTGCTATTGGCTAATTGTTAGATGAATAATGTATCTCATAAAATATTAACAATGTTCGTTATTGGCTAATGGTGAGATGAACAATGTTTGGTATTGGCTAATGGTTAGATTAATAATGTTTGCTATTGGCTAATGGTTAGATGAATAATGTTTGGTATTGGCTAAAAAATAGGCGAAAAATGTTTGGTATTGGCTAATGGTTAGAT
>NW_013906210.1:0-242 GCF_000517525.1 Limulus polyphemus | reverse complement strand
AGGCTACATGGAAAGTGAAGGATATAGGTTAGTGATCTTTATATAAAAAGTAGAGACTCAGAGTTCCACGTGCTATAAATAGAAAGGTAGTATGACGGGGCTACATGGTAATGGTAGTACATGATAATGTGAAGCTCTATGTTGTGATGTTTTAAATGGTATTACATGATAATGTGAAGTTCTATGTTGTGATGTTTTAAATGGTAGTACATGGTAATGGATAGTTCTAGGTTGTGGTGTTT
>NW_013906209.1:0-243 GCF_000517525.1 Limulus polyphemus | reverse complement strand
TTCAGTAAAAGTCTAGCTTGTGTACTTCACAACAATTCCCACATTATGTGAACAGTGTATTATTCAGTAAAAGTCTAGATTGTGTACTTCACAACTCTTCCCACATTATGTGAACAATGTATTATTCAGTAAAAGTCTAGCTTGTGTACTTCACAAATCTTCCCACATTATGTGAACAGTGTATTATTCAGAAAAAGTCTAGCTTATGTGCTTCACAACAATTCCCACATTATGTTATCAGTG
>NW_013906208.1:0-242 GCF_000517525.1 Limulus polyphemus | reverse complement strand
GTCATTGCTCCAAAAGAGAGGTTGAACTAACCAGGTGCCATCAAGCTGAAGTCAAGTCGACTGAAAGAGTTGATGATGGTGACGTGGAACCAAATATAGACATCAAAGCAGAACAGGAGAAAGACCAAGATTTGAAGCCAATGATTGATTTTCTAGAAGCAAGTGTTTTGCGCCCTGCTTGGGAGAAGGTGTCTAGTCTAAGCTCTATGATAAAGCACTATTGGGCATAATGGGACCAGTTG
>NW_013906207.1:0-390 GCF_000517525.1 Limulus polyphemus | reverse complement strand
AAACCTTTGTACAAGCAACTATACAAATCTACATAGAAACTCCTGTACAAGTAACTATACAAATCTACATAGAAACTCTTTTACAAGTAACTATACAAATCTACATAGAAACCCTTGCACAAGTAACTATACAAATCTACATAGAAATTCTTTCACAAGTAACTATATAAACCTACATAGAAACCCTTGCACAAGTAACTATATAAATATATATAGAAACCCTTGCACAAGTAACTATATAAATCTATATAGAAACACTTGCGCAAGTAACTATATAAACCTACATAGAAACCCTTGCACAAGTAACTATATAAATCTACATAGAAACCCTTGCACAAGTAACTATATAAATCCTACATAGAAACCCTTGCACAAGTAACTATATAAATG
>NW_013906206.1:0-242 GCF_000517525.1 Limulus polyphemus | reverse complement strand
GTCTTCTTATTGACAGTAGACAGTATCGTTAAATCTTGTGTCTTCTTATTGACAGTACACAGTATCGTTAAATCTTGTGTCTTTTTATAGATAGTACACAGTATTGCTAAATCGTGTGTCTTCTTTTTGAGAGTACACAGTATCGTTAAATCTTTTGTCTTCTTATTGACAGTACACAGTATCTTTGAACCTTGTGTTTTCTTATTGACAGTACACAGTATCGTTAAATCTTGTGTCTTCTT
>NW_013906205.1:0-238 GCF_000517525.1 Limulus polyphemus | reverse complement strand
ATATCTTGGGTGAGGTTAGAGTATTTATTGGACTGTGTTATTAACATCGTCGTTGTCTAAAATCATTCTCCAAAATAACTCATCATCTACATTAATTGTTTATCAAAAACCAAACATGATTTGTTGGAGTGCTGATTGTAAAAAAAACATTAATAATCTGGAGAAAAACTAGATAACAGTGTTACCACAAGTGCAAAATCAAAAATAGCACGTGACTATCTGCAAAACCACGCCAATG
>NW_013906204.1:0-242 GCF_000517525.1 Limulus polyphemus | reverse complement strand
GGTATAACTTGTGACACACAGTAAATAACTTATGTATAATATGGGTATAACTTGTGACACACAGTAAATAACTTATGTATAATATGGGTATAACTTTTGACACACAGTAAATAACTCATGTATAATATGGGTTCAACTTGTGATACACAGTAAATAACATGTATAATATGGGTATAACTTGTGACACACAGTAAATAACTTATGTATAATATGGGTATAACTTGTGACACACAGTAAATAAC
>NW_013906203.1:0-241 GCF_000517525.1 Limulus polyphemus | reverse complement strand
ACATGTATAAACTTCACTGTACTCTACTGTATTTAGACATGTATAAACTCCTATACATACACTGTAGTCTACTGTATTTAGACATGTATAAACTCCTATACATACAGTGTTCTCTACTGTATTTAGACATGTAAAAACTCCTATACATACAGTGTTCTCTACTGTATTTAGACATGTATAAACTCCTATACAAACAGTGTACTTTACTGTATTTAGACGTGTATAAACTCCTATACAAACA
>NW_013906202.1:0-337 GCF_000517525.1 Limulus polyphemus | reverse complement strand
CCCCAACAATACCACTATAATTAAAATATAATCATTACATGCATGTTGTAGTACAAACATAATACACCAGTATAACCACAACAATACCACTATAATTATGATATAATCACCACATACATGTTGTATAACAAATATAATACATTAGTAGAACCACAACAGTATCACTATATTTATGATATAATCACTACATTAATGTTGTAGTACAAACATAGTACACTAGTATATACCACAACATTATCACTAATATTATGATATAATAACTACATGCATGTTGTAGTGCAAACGTAATACACTAGTATAACCACAACAGTACCACTAATATTATGATATAATAACT
>NW_013906201.1:0-240 GCF_000517525.1 Limulus polyphemus | reverse complement strand
AGCTTACATTTGTTGCATCTCTATTCAGTAAGAGTTCAGGATTGTCAACGTACAAGGTGTGTACGTGACTACATGATCCACATCCTCTGTACCTGTGACAGCATAGCTACATTTGTTGCATCTCTATCCAAGAAGAGTTCAGGATTGTCAACGTACAAAGTGTGTACGTGACTACATGATCCACATCCTTCTGTACCTGTGACAACATAGCTACATTTGTTGCATCTCTATCCAGGAAGA
>NW_013906200.1:0-903 GCF_000517525.1 Limulus polyphemus | reverse complement strand
ATGTTATCCATGTACTAGACGTTGGTTGTACCATACTTTACCAGTACATGGGTAACATACACTAACACGTTGGTTGTACCATACTTTACCAGTACATGGATAACATACACTAACACGATGGTTGTACCATACTTTAAAATGGATAACATACACAAACACGGTAGTTGTACCATAGTTTACCAGTACATGGATAACATACACTAAAGTTGTACCATATTTTACCAGTACATGGATAACATACACTAACACGTTGGTAGTACCATCCTTTACCAGTAACACGTTGGTTGTACCATACTTTAACAGTACATGGATAACATTCACTAACACGTTGAGTGAATGTTATCCATGTACTGGTAAAGTATGGTACAACCACCGTGTTAGTGTAAGTTACCCATGTACTGGTAAAGGATGGTGCAACCAACGTGTTAGTGTATGTTATCCATGTACTGGTAAAGTATTAACACACACTAACACGGTGGTTTTACAATACTTTAACAAGACATGGGTAACATATATTTACACAATGGTTGTACTATACTCTACCAGTACATGGATAACATACATTAACACGTTAGTTGTACCATACTTTACCAGTACATGTGTAACATACACTAACACGGTGGTTGTGCCGGTAGTTGTACCATACTTTACCAGTACATGGGTGTTAGTGTATGTTATCCATTTACTGGTAAAGTATGGTACCACCACCGTGTTAGTGTATGTTATCCATGTACTGGTAAAGTATGGTACAACTAACGTGTTAATGTATGTTATCCATGTACTGGTAAAGTATGGTACAACCAATGTGTAAATATATTTTACCCATGTCTTGTTAAATATGGTACAACCACCGTGTTAGTGTATGTAACCCATGTACTGGTAAAGTATGGTACAACTAACGTG
>NW_013906199.1:0-241 GCF_000517525.1 Limulus polyphemus | reverse complement strand
GGGATGGTAGAAAAGGTACAACTGGACACTGGGACAGGAATTGGCAAAGTTTTGTAATAGCCGTCAAGATGACTGGGATGTCTTACTCCCTCCACTGTTGATGGCCTATAGGACAGCGGAGCATGAAATCACTGGATACACTCCAGCAAAGTTGATGTTTGGTCGGGAACTTCGGTTGCCAGTGGATTTGTTAACATGACGACCACCTTATGAAGAGTTGCCTGAGAATGTGTCAGAGTTT
>NW_013906198.1:0-242 GCF_000517525.1 Limulus polyphemus | reverse complement strand
TGTCTAACACACCACAATACTCATCCTCTAAATGTATTTAACCAACCACAATGCTCATCCTATAAATGTGGTTAACACCCCAACACTTATATTCTAAATGTGTCTAACACACCACAATACTCACCGTTTAAATGTTTCTAACACACCACAATACCCATCCTCTAAAAGTGTCAAAAACACCACAATACTCATCCTCTAAACGTGGCTAACACCACAATACTTATATTCTAAATGGGTCTAAC
>NW_013906197.1:0-301 GCF_000517525.1 Limulus polyphemus | reverse complement strand
TTACTGATTAGTGTGTTCAAACTGCGAATCCGATGGTTCAGGTTGCTACAAAACATGACTTACTGATTAGTGTGTTCAAACTGCGAATCCGATGGTTCAGGCTGCTACAAAGTATGACTTACTGATTAGTGTGTTCAAACTGCGAATCCGATGGATCAGGTTGCTACAAAGTATGACTTACTGATTAGTGTGTTCAAACTGCGAATCCGATGGTTCAGGCAGCTACAAAGTATGACTTACTGATTAGTGTGTTCAAACTGCGAATCCGATGGTTCAGGTTGCTACAAAGCATGACTTACTG
>NW_013906196.1:0-242 GCF_000517525.1 Limulus polyphemus | reverse complement strand
AACAACACACAAGATTTAACGATAATGTGTACTGTCAGTAAGAAAACAGAAGATTTAACAATAATGTGTCCTGTCAATAAAAAGACATAAGATTTAACAATACTTTGTTCTGTCAATAAGAAGACAAAATATTCAACGATAATGTGTACTGTCAGTAAGAAAATACAAGATTTAACAATAATGTGTACTGTCAATAAGAAGACACAATATTCAACGATAATGTGTACTGTCAGTAAGACAAC
>NW_013906195.1:0-242 GCF_000517525.1 Limulus polyphemus | reverse complement strand
AAACAAGTACAGTTCACGAGCTAAACAACTACAGTTCACAAGTTAAACAAGTACAGTTCACGAGTTAAACAACTACAGCTCACAAGTTAAATAAGCACAGTTCACAAGTTAAACAAGTACAGTTCACGAGTTAAACAACTACAGTTCACAAGTTAAACAAGTACAGTTCACAAATTAAACAAGTACAGCTCAGAAGCTAAACAACTACAGTTCACAAGTTAAATAAGTACAGTTCACAAGCT
>NW_013906194.1:0-242 GCF_000517525.1 Limulus polyphemus | reverse complement strand
GCAAAGCAGTATATACGTTTAGAAACATATTATAAATGGTAATTAACATGAAGAAACTGGAAACGATATAAACATTTACAAAATTATTTAGAAATAGAAACTTTTCAGAACGATATTCAAAATTCACCACCATATGAGGGAAACACACATAAACGATAAATAACTCAAAAGAACAAACCACATATGATTGGAAAATTCCAAAGTCAATGTAATTATCAAACAGATGTAGAACACGTAAAAAC
>NW_013906193.1:0-492 GCF_000517525.1 Limulus polyphemus | reverse complement strand
TGCTAAGTGGAGATAATGATGGCAACTTGAACTTGTAGCTAAGTGGAGATAATGATGGTAACCTGAACTTGTAGCTAAGTGGAGATAATGATGGCAACTTGAACTTGAAGCTAAGTGGAGATAATGATGGTAACCTTAACTTGTAGCTAAGTGGAGATACTGGTGGTAACTTGAACTTGTAGCTAATTGGAGATACTGGTGGGAACTTGAACTTGTAGCTAAGTGGAGATAATGACGGCAACTTGAACTTGTAGCTAAGTGGAGATACTGGTGGTAACTTGAACTTGTTGCTAAGTGGAGATACTGGTGGTAACCTGAACTTGTAGTTAAATGGAGATAATGATGGCAACTTGAACTTGTAGCTAAGTGGAGATAATGATGGTAACCTTAACTTGTAGCTAAGTGGAGATAATGACGGCAACTTGAACTTGTAGCTAAGTGGAGATACAAAAACCGGTAAACAAGAAGCCAGTGATGTAAAGTAATATATAC
>NW_013906192.1:0-242 GCF_000517525.1 Limulus polyphemus | reverse complement strand
AATAGAAGACTGTGACAGCTAATACTCTATGTTACAAGTCTGTGATAGCTAGTATTTTTATAATAGAAGTCTGTGACAACTAATACTCTAAGCTAAAAGTATGTGATAGTTAGTATTTTTATAATAGAAGTCTGTGACAACTAATACTCTATGTTACAAGTCTGTGATAGATAGTATTTTATTTCAGAAGACTCTGACAACTAATACTCTATGTTACAAGTCTGTGATATTTGGTATTTTAT
>NW_013906191.1:0-471 GCF_000517525.1 Limulus polyphemus | reverse complement strand
CAACTACTTCATGAATACCTAGGTGTAACTATAGTTACCGAATTTATAACCACCATATTCATCTTTAGCCTTACTTGGTTCAACTACTCCATGAACACCTAGGTGTAACTCTAGTTACCGAATTTATAACCACCATACTCATCTTTATAACCACCATACTCATCTTTACACTTACTTGGTACAACTACTCCATGAACACTTAGGTGTAACTCTAGTTACAGAATTTATAAAAACCATACTCATCTAGAGCGTTATTGGTCCAACATCTCAAAGAAAACTCTAGTTACCGAATTTATAACCACCATACTCATCTTCAGCCTTACTTGGTACAACTACTCCATGAACACCAAGGTGTAACTATAGTTACCTAATTTATAACCACCATACTCATCTTTACAATTACTTGGTACAACTACTCCATGAAAACTTAGGAGTAACTCTAGTTACCGAACTTATAACCACCATACTAAT
>NW_013906190.1:0-358 GCF_000517525.1 Limulus polyphemus | reverse complement strand
AAATGACCTTCATCATAGCCAATAGCCATGTGGTCAACGTTTCTGTCGGATGACCTTCATCATAGCCAATAGCCATGTGGTCAACGTTTCTACGAGAACCACATGGCTATTGGCTATGATGAAGGCCAATTTGACAGAAACGTTGAAATGACCTTCATCATAGCCAATAGCCATGTGGTCAACGTTTCTGTCGGATGACCTTCATCATAGCCAATAGCCATGTGGTCAACGTTTCTACGAGATGACCTTCATCATAGCCAATAGCCATGTGGTCAACGTTTCTGTCAAATGACCTTCATCATAGCCAATAGCCATGTGGTCAACGTTTCTGTCAAATGACCTTCATCATAGCCAATAG
>NW_013906189.1:0-371 GCF_000517525.1 Limulus polyphemus | reverse complement strand
AAACAATATTAAATATAGTGTATATTGTTCCCACGATGTCCTCATGAAACAATATTAAATATAGTGTATATTGTTCCCACGATGTCCTCATGAAACAATATCAAGTATAGGTGTATATTGTTCCCACGATGTCCTCATAAAACAATATCAAGTATAGGTGTATATTGTTCCCACGACGTCCTCATGAAACAATATTAAATATAGTGTATATTGTTGCTACGATGTCCTCATAAAACAATATCAAGTATAGGTGTATATTGTTCCCACGACGTCCTCATGAAACAATATTAAATATAGTGTATAGTGTTCCCACGATGTCCTCATGAAACAATATCAAATATAGTGTATATTGTTCCCACGATGTCCTCATG
>NW_013906188.1:0-588 GCF_000517525.1 Limulus polyphemus | reverse complement strand
TTAGTCCTGGTAGAAATTATGAAACAATTTTTAGGAAGAAATATTTATTTTAAAATATTAAGTAACAGAAAATACTTTATAATTAACAATAAAACAAATTAATATTTCTCTTGGTTGCAAAACTTTTTTTCTTTCGTTACTAGCTTTCCTTTCACTGATATATATACGGATTCCAAACGAGAGGTAATAAAACTTTATTCAACTCTGCCTGAAAAACATAATAATGTAATTTTCCAGATCAAATTAAGGGCTGTCTTCACCTTGAAACATAGTTTATTCGTTCTCCCGGCCTTTTACCGGTTTCTCCCAATTTCCCGACCGCGCGTGATAACCTTGAGTTTTTATGGGTTTGACAAATTCTACATTGACAGGAATACTGTTCCCTGTTCGTCTAAGTTGTCTGCTAATTAGAAACGTGTGGAGAATCATTACGCACTAGTAGAATTAGATAAACACGCATTAGATAAGCAAGTTCGTTTGTGTACGCGCACCTCAAGCATTTTTCAAACTCGTCATCATACGATATGACCAATTTCGTTGTCGGAACGAGGAAAGTTCAGTCACCATTTTCAGATGTTACTAAAGTAC
>NW_013906187.1:0-244 GCF_000517525.1 Limulus polyphemus | reverse complement strand
GAGGCTAATGGAAAGAGTACTGGAAGGCCTATAATGGAGGATAACCCTAGTGTACTTGGATGATGTCACTGTATTTGCAACAACTTTTGATGAGGAAATGTTCCGGCTAGAGGAAGTATTCAAGTGTTTGAAAGCATCAAACCTCAAACTCCATCCCAAGAAATGCCACTTGTTCCAGAAAGAGATGCTTTACACAGGTCACACTGTAAGTGAGCATGGTGTGCAAACTGATCATGACAAGGTG
>NW_013906186.1:0-277 GCF_000517525.1 Limulus polyphemus | reverse complement strand
AAAAAAAAAAAAATTTATTTTGATAAATATGTATATTGCTATAAGCATCAGTAAATAAATATATATAAATATATCAAAAGTAACATGAGCTAAGCGATAAATAGAAACAATTTAACGTATTCATTTAAACGTCATTATAATATTGTCCCCCCTGAGATAGCGTTAAGTCTACGGATTTATCTTACTAAGATCAGCGGTTCGATTCCCCTCGATGGACACAGCAGATAGACCTGATATGGCGGGTTTTTCTGATAACAAAACACATTATAATATTATA
>NW_013906185.1:0-276 GCF_000517525.1 Limulus polyphemus | reverse complement strand
GTAAAATTGGATCTAAAGTATCCAAGTGCTTGACCATCTTTGTACAGTAAAATTGGATCTAAAGTATCCAAGTGCTTGACCATCTTTGTACAGTAAAATTGGATTTAAAATATCCAAGTGCTTGAACATCTTTGTACAGTAAAATTGGATCTAAAGTATCCAAGTACTTGATTGTTTTTGTACAGTAAAATTGGATCTAAAGTATCCAAGTACTTGACCATCTTTATACAGTAAAATTGGATCTAAAGTATCCAAATACTTGACCCTCTTTATACA
>NW_013906184.1:0-424 GCF_000517525.1 Limulus polyphemus | reverse complement strand
GTTTCTTAAAGATAAAGGTTAGTGTCACTTAAAGATAAAAGTTAGTGTTACTTAAAGATAAAGGTTAGTATCACTTAAAGAATCAAGTTAGTGTCTCTTAAAGATAAAGGTTAGTGTCACTTAAAGATAAAAGTTAGTGGCTCTTAAAGATAAAAGTTAGTGTCACTTAAAGATAAAATTTGTGTCTCTTAAATAATCAAGTTAGTGTCATTTAAAGATAAAAGTTAGTGTCACTTAAAGGTAAAGGTTAGTGTCACTTAAATAATCAAGTTAGTGTCACTTAAGTAATCAAGTTAGTGTCACTTAAAGATAAAAGTTAGTGTTACTTAAAGATAAAAGGTAGTGTCATTTAAAGATAAAAGTTAGTGTTACTTAAAGATAAAGGTTAGTTTCACTTAAAGATAAAGGTTAGTTTCACTTAAAG
>NW_013906183.1:0-289 GCF_000517525.1 Limulus polyphemus | reverse complement strand
TGTCTTCTTAGTGACAGTACACAGTAGCGTTAAATCTTGTGTCTTCTTATTGACAGTACACAGTATCGCTCAATCTTGTGTCTTCTTATTGACAATTCACAGTATCGTTAAATCTTATGTCTTCTTATTGAAAGTACACAGTATAGTTAAATATTGTGTCTTCTTATTGACAGTACACAGTATCGTTATTTCTTGTGTCTTCTTATTGACAGTAGTACTGTCAATAAGAAGACACAAGATTTAACGATACTGTGAACAGTATCGTTAAATCTTGTGTCTTCTTATTGAG
>NW_013906182.1:0-241 GCF_000517525.1 Limulus polyphemus | reverse complement strand
ACAACCTAACGGCAGCATTCAAGATTCACATTTTGTCAACCTTAGTTTAGAACTGTTGACAGAAGAAGACAACCTATCGGCAGCATTTAAGGTTCACATTTTGTCAACCTTAGTTTAGAACTGTTGACAGAAGAAGACAACCTATCAGTAGCATTTAAGGTTCACATTTTGTCAACCTTAGTTTAGAACTGTTGACAAAAGTAGACAACCTACCGGCAGCATCTATGGTTCACATTTTGTT
>NW_013906181.1:0-242 GCF_000517525.1 Limulus polyphemus | reverse complement strand
CAGGTGATGTTACCATAACTCAAACAAAGCTACAAGGTGATGATAACCATAACTCAAACAAAGCTACAGGTGATGACTACCATAACTGAAACAAAGCTACAGGTGATGACTACCATAACTCAAACAAAGCTACAGGTTGATGACTACCATAACTCAAACAAAGCTACAGGTTGATGGCTACCATAAGTCAAACAAAGATACAGGTTGATGACTACCATAACTCAAACAAAGCTACAGGTTGA
>NW_013906180.1:0-242 GCF_000517525.1 Limulus polyphemus | reverse complement strand
TCAACTATTCATAAGTTAAACCAGTATATGTCTGTAAACCATGCCAAGCTGTTATATATAAAATAGTCAACTATTCATAAAGTTAAACCAGTATATGTCTGTGAACCATGCCAAGCTGTTATATATAAAATAAAGAAGAATAGTCAACTATTCATAAGTTAAACCACTATATGTCTGTAAACCATGCCAAGCTGTTATATATAAAATAGTCAACTATTCATAAGTTAAACCAGTATATGTTT
>NW_013906179.1:0-242 GCF_000517525.1 Limulus polyphemus | reverse complement strand
AGAATTAATATAAAGTGATCAAGGACCAGTTAATATCACTGATGGAGAATTAATATAAAGTGATCAAGGACCAGTTAATATCACTGATGGAGAATTAATATAAAGTGACGACGGACCAGTTAATATCACTGATGGAGAATTAGTATAAAGTGAACACGGACCAGTTAATATCACTGATGGAGAATTAGTATAAAGTGACCACGAACCAGTTAATATCAATGATGGAGAATTAGTATAAAGTG
>NW_013906178.1:0-232 GCF_000517525.1 Limulus polyphemus | reverse complement strand
TTTCTTCCTCTAGATTTTGTTGACATTTATAAGGGTCCTTTTAGTCAGTTTTCCACTAGATTATTTTTGACTTTGAAACGTGTTATTAGTTTTCTTTCACTCGATTTTTTCGACCTTCATAACTGTCTTTTTAGGCCTTCTTAGACTAGATATTTTCGACTTTGATAGAGGTTATTTTTAGTGTTTCTTACGCTATATTTTAATGTACTTTCATAATGGTTATTTTTAATCC
>NW_013906177.1:0-437 GCF_000517525.1 Limulus polyphemus | reverse complement strand
CTTCTATAGTCAAGGAACTGGTATAGAAACTATAGTCAAGGAACTTGTATAGAAACTACAGTCAAGAACTGGTATAGAAACTATAGTCAAGGAACTTGTATAGAAACTACAGTCAAGGAACTGGTATAAAACTATTTTTATACCAGTTCTTGACTGTAGTTTCTATACCAGTTCTTGACTGTAGTTTCTATACCATTTCCTTGACTGTTGTTTCTATACCAGTTCCTTGACTGTTGTTTCTATACCAGTTCCTTGACTATAGTTTCTATACCAGTTCCTTGACTGTTGTTTCTATACAAGTTCCATGACTATAGTTTCTATACCAGTTCCTTGACTATAGTTTCTATACCAGTTCCTTGACTGTTGTTTCTATACAAGTTCCTTGACTATAGTTTCTATACCAGTTTCTTTGTTCTAGTTTCTATACCAGTTCCTTG
>NW_013906176.1:0-242 GCF_000517525.1 Limulus polyphemus | reverse complement strand
TTTCTTTAGCCTTACTTGGTACAACTACTCCATGAACACCTAGGTTAACTCTAGTTAACGAATTTATAACCAACATATTCATCTTTAGCCTTACTTGGTACAACTACTCCATCAACACCTAGGTGTAACTCTAGTTACTGAATGTGTAACCCATACTCATGTTTAGCGTTATTTGGTACAACAACTCCACGAACACTTAGGTGTAGCTCTAGTTACCGAATTTATAACCACCATACTCATCT
>NW_013906175.1:0-473 GCF_000517525.1 Limulus polyphemus | reverse complement strand
TGACAACTTAATAGCAGCACTCGAGTCCTAGTCACCTTTAGTGACAACTTAATAGCAACACTCGAGTCCCAGTCACCTCTAGTGACAACTTAATAGCAGCACTCCAGTCGTAGTCAACTCTCGACACAATACCAACAATAGAGTCTTAGTCACCTCTAGACAATACCAACAATAGAGTCCTAGTCACCTCTATTGACAACTTAATAGCAACACTCCAGTCCTAGTCACCTCTTGAGACAATACCAATAATTGAGTCCTAGTCACCTCTAGAAACAATACCAATAATCGAGTCCTAGTCACTTCTAGACAATACCAACAAGCGAGTCCTAGTCGCCACTAGATAATACCAACAATCGAGTCCTAGTCACATCTAGACAATACCAACAATTGAGTCCTAGTCACCTCTAGTGATAAATTAATAACAACACTCGAGTCCTAGTCACCTCTAGAGACAAAACCAACTATAGAGTCCC
>NW_013906174.1:0-241 GCF_000517525.1 Limulus polyphemus | reverse complement strand
CTTTTAGCCAATACCAAACATTATTCATCTAACCAGTAGCCAATACCAAACATTGTTCAACTAACCATTAGCCAATACCGAACATTATTAATATTTTATGAGAAACATTATTCATCTAACAATTAGCCAATAGCAAACATTATTAATCTAACCATTAGCCAATACCAAACATTGTTCATCTAACCATTAAGCAATACCAAACACTGTTCAAATAACCATTAGCCAATACCAAACAGTGTTG
>NW_013906173.1:0-242 GCF_000517525.1 Limulus polyphemus | reverse complement strand
TTGTAACTAACATCGTATTTTAATTAACGGGGATTTAGAGTTAACATCAATTTAGATTTGTTATGGAATCCTAATAATGTGATATTTATGCAATAAATGATGCTCAAAACTCATAAAGAAATACATATGTAGTGAGTAACTCTAAGGTTACATACATGGGCAAAACTAAGCGCCATTTGAAAGCTAATCTATACTTAGGCATATTGCGTAGATATTTTGTTTGTTTGAAGTCAAGTACAAAA
>NW_013906172.1:0-242 GCF_000517525.1 Limulus polyphemus | reverse complement strand
AATTTATTATTTTTATATAGATGTATACAACATACAGTACTATTACATTTATATAGATAACATACAACAGACAGTACTATTATATTTATATAGATACAGACAACAGACAGTACTATTATATTTATATAGATACATACAACAGACAGTACTATTATGTTTATATAAATAACATACAACAGACAGTACTATTATGTTTATATAAATAACATACAACATACAGTAATATTATATTTATATAGATG
>NW_013906171.1:0-240 GCF_000517525.1 Limulus polyphemus | reverse complement strand
TTATTATACCAGGTAACGTTGTGTTCCAAGTCTTTGTTTATAAAATTATAATAACGGGTGACATTGTGTTCATAATCTTTGTTTATAAAATTATTATAACAGATGACGCTGTGTTCCAAGTCTTTGTTTATAAAATTATTATAACAGGTGACGTTGTGTTCAAGTCTTTGTTTATAAAATTATTATAACAGGTAACGTTGTGTTCCAAGTCTTTCTTTATAAAATTATAATACCAGTAAC
>NW_013906170.1:0-242 GCF_000517525.1 Limulus polyphemus | reverse complement strand
CAGGAAATCGATAACAGAGCACAATCAAAAAGCTTCACTTCAGTACATATACTCTTTCAGAAAGCCAATAAAGAAGGAAGAAAAGGACCACAAAAGTCGCAAATATGATAATACGAAGCTAGAATTTTACTTCTAAATATGCAAGTATGCAACGAACGTTCATATAAAATTTTGAAAAGATCCGTCCAAATGGAACGAAGTACTAGTACAAAACGCAAAACCTTCCATAACTTCCTTAAAAT
>NW_013906169.1:0-422 GCF_000517525.1 Limulus polyphemus | reverse complement strand
TTCAGAACAAGATGCGGGTTAAAGTATAGCTTGATTTGACAAAATATGATGCTAGTTATATGTCAGGAGAAGATAGGAGAAGATGTGAGTTGTAAGGTAGAGCTTGAACAACTCCCATCTTGTCCTGACATATAACTAGCGCCATATTTTGTCAAAAACGTACAGCTTGATTTGACAAAATTTGATGCTAGTTATATGTCAGGAAAAGATGTGGGTTGTAAGGTATAGCTTGGTTTGACAAAATATGGTGCTAGTTATATGTCAGTACAAGATGTGGGTTGTAAGGAATAGCTTGATTTGAAAAAATATGATGCTAGTTATATGTCAGGACAAGATGTTGGTTGTAAGGTAGAGCTTGATTTGACAAAATATGAAGCTAGTTATATGTCAGGAAAAGTTGTGGGTTGTAAGGTAGAGCTTGA
>NW_013906168.1:0-1144 GCF_000517525.1 Limulus polyphemus | reverse complement strand
TCGAAAAACAATCAGTAACAAAAAGCTTCACTGCAGTACACATACGCTTTCAGAAAAACCAATAAAAGAGTAACATAAAACGACCACAAAAGTCGCAAAAATGATAATAGAAGGGCGACCACAAAAGTTGCAAAAATGAAAACGGATCATCTCCAAATTTTGTATGAAAGTTCGTTGCATACTTGCGTATTTACATGCAAAATTCTAGCCTTCTATGGTATGTAGGTACACTTTAACGTTGCGTAGTAATATGCAGAGTTTTACCTTCCTACTGTTTGTTTTAAAGGAGTTATGGAAGGTTTTGCGTTTTGTACCAGTACGTCATTCCATTTGGAAATTTGGTGAAGAATCATCAAGGGTCCTAAACTTGTTACCAGATTTATTCGCTTTTCTGAAAGCGTATGTGTACTGCAGGGAAGCTTTTGGTTACTGATTGTTTTTCGATTTAGAGTAACATAAAACGACCACAAAAGACGCAAAAATGACAATAGAAGGCTAGAATTTTGCATGTAAATACGCAAGAATGCAACGAACGTTCATACAAAATTTGGAAATGATCCCTCCTAATGGAACGAAAACAAACAGTTTACTCTTTTATTGGCTTTTCTGAAAGCGTATGTGTACTGCAGTGAAGCTTTTGGTTACTGATTGTTTTTCGATTTCTTGTTACCAGAGGGTCCTAAATTGATGATTCTTCACCAATTTGGTATGTAGGTACACTTTAACGTTGCGTAATAATATGCAGAGTTTTACCTTCCTACTGTTTGTTTTAAAGGAGTTATGGAAAGTTTTGCGTTTTGTACCAGTACGTCGTTCCATTTGAACAGCGAACTTTTGTGGTCGTTTTATGTTCTTAATGTTTGTTTTTAATGAGTTATGGAAGGTTTTGCGTTTTGTACCAGTACTTCGTTCCATTTGGACGGATCTTCTCGAAATTTTTTCAAGAACGTTCGTTGCATACTTGCGTATTTACATGCAAAATTCTAGCCTTCTATTGTCATTTTTGGGTAAAACTCTGGTTGCCTAGTAATATGGTTAAAGTGTACCTACATACCAAATTTGGTGAAGAATCATAAATTTAGGACCCTCTGGTAAAAAGAAATCGAAAAACAATCAGTAACCAAAAGCTTCACTGCAGTACACA
>NW_013906167.1:0-333 GCF_000517525.1 Limulus polyphemus | reverse complement strand
GGTACTTGTGTGGTCTGATACATTAAAAATACTTATGTGATCTGATAAATTAAAGGTACTTTTGTGATCTGATAAATTAAAGGTACTTGTGTGATCTGATAAATTAAAGGTACTTGTTTGATCTGATAAATTAAAGGTACTTGTTTGATCTGATAAATTAAAGGAACTTGTGTGATCTGATAAATTAACGATACTTGTGTGGTTTGATACATTAAATGTACTTATGTGATCTGATACATTATAGGTACTTGTGTGATCCAATTAATTAAAGGTCTTTGAGTGTTCTGATGAATTAAAAGTACTTGTTTGATCTAGATAAATTAAAGGTACTTG
>NW_013906166.1:0-242 GCF_000517525.1 Limulus polyphemus | reverse complement strand
TTCATTATTGTTCAAAGGGCAGCTTATGGAACAATATCTGGTTATTTATAGAACGGCCTATTGATAAAAGAATAGCTTACTGTACACTGCTATTGGATATATTGGATATATGTTGTTTTTCAAAGGCTACGTATTAATTTATGGAGCTATTGTTCATAAAATCGACTACTTAATATTGATATCGAATGAAAGTAAAATTGTCGGCCTAATTGTTACTGAAGATATGGGAATATTCGGTCTGG
>NW_013906165.1:0-243 GCF_000517525.1 Limulus polyphemus | reverse complement strand
TATTAGTGATGTTGTGTATCATGTTATATGAGGATAGGTATTTGTGGTGGTGTGTTAGTGATGTTGTGTATCATGTTGTATGAGGATAGATATTTATAGTGGTGTGTTAGTGATGTTGTGTATCATGTTGTATGAGGACAGATATTTGTGGTGGTGTGTTAGTGATGTTGTGTATCATGTTGTATGTATCCTGTGATGTTGTGTATCATGTTGTATGAAGACAGATATTTGTGGTGGTGTTTA
>NW_013906164.1:0-242 GCF_000517525.1 Limulus polyphemus | reverse complement strand
GTTTAAAGATGGTTGACTGTTATCTAATTATGTATCTATTTGTAACATCAGTTAGTTAGCCGTCATTTACTTCCATATAATGATATGATTGGTTAAAGATAGTTTTTTTGTTATATAATTATGTATCTATCTGTAACATCAGTTAAATAGCCGTCATGTACTTTCATATAATCAATTGATTGGTTAAAGATGGTTGACTGTTATATAGTTATATATCTATCTGTAACATCAGTTAGTTAGCT
>NW_013906163.1:0-583 GCF_000517525.1 Limulus polyphemus | reverse complement strand
TTCTATTATCATTTTTGCGACTTTTGTGGTCGTTTTATGTTACTCTTTTATTGGCTTTTCTGAAAGCGTATGTGTACTGCAGTGAAGCTTTTGGTTACTGATAGTTTTTCGACTTCTTGTTACCAGAGGGTCCTAAATTGATGATTCTTCACCAAATTTGGTATGTAGGTACACTTTGACGTTGCGTAGTAATATTCAGAGTTTTACCTTCCTACTGTTTGTTTTAAAGGAGTTATGGGAGGAGTTATGGGAGGTTTTGCGTTTTGTACCAGTACGTCGTTCCATTTGGACGGATCATAACGAACGTTCATACTAAATTTGGAGCATGTAAATACGCAAGTATGCAACGAACGTTCATACTAAATTTGGAGATGCGAATTTTATGGTCGTTCTATGTTACTCTTTTTTAGGTCTTTTCTGAAAGCGTATGTGTACTGCAGTTAAGCTTTTGGTTACTGATTGTTTTTCGATTTCTTTTTACCAGAGGGTCCTAAATTGATGATTCTTCACCAAATTTGGTATGTAGGTACACTATAACGTTGCCTAGTAATATGCAGAGTTTTACCTTCCTACTGTTTGTTTT
>NW_013906162.1:0-316 GCF_000517525.1 Limulus polyphemus | reverse complement strand
GTCTTCTTATGGACAGTATACAGTATAGTTAAATCCTTGTGTCTTCTTATTGACAATTTAACAATAATGTGTCCATTGTGTTTTCTTTCTGACAGTACACATTATCGTTAAATCTTGTGTCTTCTTATTGACAAAACATAGTATCGTTAAATCTTGTGTCTTCTTATTGACAGTACACAGTATCGTTAAATCTTGTGTCTTCTTATTTACAGTACACAGTATTGTTAAATCGTGTGTTTACTTATTGACAGTACACAGTTTTGTTAAATATTGTGCCTTCTTATTGACAGTACACAGTATCGTTAAATCTTGTGTA
>NW_013906161.1:0-238 GCF_000517525.1 Limulus polyphemus | reverse complement strand
GGAGCTTCGGTAAAAAGTATTTGTAAACTGGAGTTTGTCGATCGGGAACAAGAATAACAAACTGTTGTTTGTTTGTTTTTGAATTTCGCACAAAGCTACACGAGGTTTATCTGTGCTAGCCGTCCCTAATTTAGGAGTTTAAGTCTAGAGGGAAGGCAGCTAGTCATCACCACCCACCACCAACTCTTGGGCTACTCTTTTACCAACGAATAGGGAGATTGAACGTCACATTATAACG
>NW_013906160.1:0-242 GCF_000517525.1 Limulus polyphemus | reverse complement strand
AAAACAACTACACGAATACCTAGGTGTAACTCTAGATACCGAATTTATAACCACCATACTCATCTTTAGCCTTACTTGGTACAACTACTCCATAAACACCTAAGTATAACTCTAGTTACCGAATTTGTAACCACCATACTCATCTGTAGCTTTACTTGGTACAACAACTCTACGAACACCTAGGTGTAACTCTAGTTACCGAATTTATAACCACCATAATCATCGTTAGCGTTATTTGGTAC
>NW_013906159.1:0-513 GCF_000517525.1 Limulus polyphemus | reverse complement strand
TTTAAAGTAACTAACAAAAAAGATAGAAAGTTTGATGTTACAAATATGGTGATTAAAGTAACTAACAAAAAAGATAGAAAGTTTGATGTTACAAATATGGTGATTAAAGTAACTAACAAAAAAGATAGTAAGTTTGATACTACAAATATGGTGATTAAAGTAACTAACAAAAAAAGATAGAAAGTTTGATGTTACAAATATGGTGATTAAAGTAACTAACAAAAAAAGATAGAAAGTTTGATACTACAAATATGGTGATTAAAGTAACTAACAAAAAAAAGATAGAAAGTTTGATGTTACAAATATGGTGATTAAAGTAACTAACAAGAAAGATAGTAAGTTTGATACTACAAATATGGTGATTAAAGTAACTAACAAAAAAAGATAGAAAGTTTGATACTACAAATATGGTAATTAAAGTAACTAACAAAAAAAGATGAAAGTTTGATACTACAAATATGATGATTAAAGTAACTAACAAAAAACAGAAAGTTTGATACTACAATATGGTAA